>NC_060904.1:5537088-5542088 GCF_014805685.1 Silurus meridionalis | reverse complement strand
TCTTCTTCTTCTTCTTATTATTATTATTATTATTATTATTATTCTGCCTAAAGAATTGAAATATGCATGAAATACCAATTCTAATACAGAGATGAAGGAAAGAGGTGAAAATAATTGAGTAATCCTTATCGAAAGAATGATTTCCCTCAGTAATTATGAGCACGTTGTGTAAAAAAGCTCTTGTAGATGTTTCAGTTCATTGTGGATGAATTCAATATGGTTTCTATCAAAGCTTCAAATTCTTTCGGGATCCCAAAAACGTTTATTTTGCTGATTTCTTTTCAGTGAGGATGCTTCAGATCTAGGGTTGAGTTTAGATCGTTTTAGTCTTAGATCAACTAATTGACTCATAATGACATAATACAAATTATGGCTGATTATCAATGGCAATAAAATACATTGAAAATCCAAATCGCGTGCAGAAGCCGAAACAAATCAGGGTCATGCGGGTCAGCATTAATGGAGCGCTGCACTCTTTTAGCAGCATTAAAGGAGGTGTCATGCTCCATAAACTTCCTGAGCCTGACTCATTACTGCGGGTGAACACACACACACACACACACACACACACACACACACACACAAAGCACATGCATGTCTGCACATTTCCAGTCAGTTGTAAATAAATAAGTTTGTTCGATGAATGAATCCGATATTATTGCTTTATTATTTTGCATGTTTTCAGTCTGCACTACTTTTTAAAAGGTTGCTCTGAAACACAAACGCCCTCCACAGGACCACTTTAATGAGTGATGCATGATCAGTATTCCGATATATGACAGAATATAGTTTATTATCGGCGCGTGCCTGTTTAATCTCCATAATATAATACAAGATACAAATAAAGTTCATGTAAATGACTCACCGGAAAAGCAGCTTTTGTAGCAGATGGATGGAAATCAGGATCACATTCCTCTCGAAAACGATAAAAGGCAAAGAGTGTGTGTGTGTGTGTGTGTGCGCAAGAGAGAGAGTGAGTGTGTGAAGTGGATCAGTTGAAGCTGGGATGCTGTACTGGAAACATGAGGAGGAAAGATGGGAAGTCTCTCTCTCTCTCTCTCTCTCTCTCTCTCTTCTTCCCTCCCTCTAGGGGGATTTAACCCTCAGTCCTGATTCCCCCTTCTTCCTTCTCTAAGACTCTTTCTTATGCAACAGTGACTTCTCTAATGTGTTAACTACCGCTGCCTCATTACAATAACCACACACACACACACACACACACACACACACACACACACACACACACACACACACCACCTTAGGCTATTGTCAGATTTCTGCCAACATTTAATGTTTATACAAGGTAGTTGTTGAGTTGTGGTATAGTGTATTGTAAAAAAGAAGAACAAAATTGAAAATTAGTAAACATATTTTTTGGTGTTGAATAATTCAACACCCATTAAAAAAAAAAAAAAAAAAACGTTTGATCTTATGATTTATGTGTTTATTTAAACCCCTCAATATGATAAACACAGACTGGTGAAGGTCGATCAGAAAACACTGATTTTTACATAACAATTTCAAATGAATGCATTTCAACCACTTTATGTTTTACTGCATCGTTTATATTAAACACCAGAATGTATGGAGTAACGAAAAATAGAAAGAAAGAATGAATGAATAATAGAAAGAAGAGAGAACGAACGAATGAATAAAATGGATATTGAATGACTGAACGAATGATTAAATCAAAACAAATTAAAGTATGTAAAAAAAGACTGGATGAATAAATAAAGAAGAATAAAAGAAAGACAAATAAGGAATAAATAAAATTAAAAATAAAAATTGAATAAATAAATGAAAGAAAGAAATCAAGCTTGGGAAACCGTTATTGTGGTTAACATTCAGATTATTTTATAAAACATTTTTATTATTATCATCCCTAAAACACTGACCAACTCGAGATGTCAACTGAGATCCCACTCACTTATAGAAACCTTTTCTCTAAACAACTTCATCTCTTTTTTTTGTCTTTATTTTTATTTATTTCTTATTTGCTGATGCCATTTTTTTTTAACTAAAACCAGGTCTGTTTAACTGCAGGATATCAGTCCAGCCTGGGTGTGAAATTACAGTGAAAATACTGCTTTTATTTATTCATTTTAAATAATTATATCCAAAACACAAAGCTTTATAAACAAAACAATAAAATAAGGGGAATATAAATATATTAGGATAGAAAATAACTGAACAACTTAGAGTTGCATAGGACATTTAATGCAATATTTAATGTTAATTTATATGTATTGTCAAATGTTCAATTTGTTTTAATTTAATGCAAAAAAAAAAATAAAAATTTCCAAAACGAAAAAATAATTATTACACTTATTATATTTCCAATGTTTTTCAAATAAATGCGGTTTAAAATAGAAAAGCAGTTTTGATTAAATTGTAATGAGACAATCATTCTTCTAATTATTTCAAGCACGCGCTTCCTCGGTTGCTGCTGAAAGCGCACGCGCCGCTCACGCATGCAGACAAACACACACGCGCGCGCGCAAACACTGAAAAAAACTCCACTTCATACTTTTCGTTTTTAAACAGAATTCTTTATTTACAACAGTCATTTATTAATTATTATTTTTCCAAACATCAAACAGCATCCGCGAAGCCGCATTAATCTGCCCACTTGCATAAACCCTTTTTTTTTTTTCTTTTTTTTTTTTTAAGTTTTGCATAAAACGCTCACACACTAAAGATCAGAAATACCGAGGCGCGTGAACAGATGAGCTCTCAATGTGTACGGACACACACATAATGCATATTAAAAATAATAATAATAATAATACATTTCATTACGCGCAACACTGTCGGCTTGTACTGAAGAAGGTCCATAAATTACATATTGCTTCGATTTCCCGTTGCATCATCATCATCATCTTCATCATCATCATCATCATCATCATCATCAATGAGTGGGTAAAATTAGAACTGTACAAATAATAAACTCAGAGCTGATCACAAAAAAACAAGCACTGATGAGAGAGAGAGAGAGAGAGAGAGAGAGAGAGATATGAGTAGACGGAAATAGATAGATATATAGACAGAGAGAGAGAGAGATATAGAGGAAAAAAGAGTGATGAGTGGTTGAATAGACAGACAGGGAACGAGACAGAGATGAATAGATGAACAGATAGAGTGAGAGAGCCACAGACAGATGAATTTATAGACAGAGAGAGATGAATGGATGACTAGACAGATGGAGAGACATAAAGAGAGAAAGAGAGAGAGAGAGACTGTCTCCATCACTAGAGTGCACTCTCAGAAATAAAAGAGTCCTAAGCTGGAGCTTTCCCTGTCGCTGGCGTGGTACTTGTATCGTATGTACCTTTAATGTAGATCTATAACCTTCATCTATCCATCAATAAAATTTACAGCGTGACACTTAAAAATGAAGGTACATTTTCTGTAAATGAACAGTTCCTAAGTAAAAGAACAGAAGCAGGAAACTCGCAAGGCCACCAGCCCAGCGACATGTAAAGTCACAGTGAGTGAAGTGATTGGGAACAGTGATGAGCTCGAATTGTGACTGTACAGATGGAACACAAAAGCTCTTCCGTATGCAACATTAAAGTCTAAGGCAACATATAGCGTTTAGCATCTTGGTTTTCTGCAGTTAGCACTATGCTACTGGCTGACTACAGAGCACGATCACACTCACAACAGAGAAACTACAGGTGTCAGTGTAAAGTGGCTGATTAGAAACACTTTAGAAAACCCCACAGCGCCTCCACCTCATGGCTTTATACCCAATAAAAATGGCGACGGTCTTTGGATTCAAGAAGTGGCTACTCCCGACCAAGTGTCCTCGCAGTACAACAGCGCTGGACTTCCGAACTGAGCAGTGTCCGAATGGCATCAGTGTAGTAGTGTGTGTAGGGGTCGTGGAAAAGGAAAAGAGCATTGTTGCGGAAATAAAGAAAAAAATTGGACTCAGAGTGCGTACAACTTTAACCGAAAGTCCGCACTGGGACTGGGACGCTGCTCACACGTTCACGTTAAACAGACTCATGGGACTGAAATTCCCTGAGAAGGACAAAAGAAAACCATGTCCAAGTTATGGGATCTTATAAGACAGCCATCTTCATGGTGCAATTCAAACGAACAATGTCTCTTTGTAGATTTAGGTGATATTTTCAATAAAATATCACAATATACTGTATTATTGATACATTGATAGTATTGGCACATTGTGTCTTTGAGCTTCTAATATGAACGATATCTAATATTGAGATGATTTCTGATTAGCACCAGATTGAAAAAAAAATCGATAAACATTTGCGATATGAGCCACTGAAAAAAATCCCATCAATCTGGCAAGCACGTGTAAGTGTGTAAGGAGTTCCCATCAAATCGCCCTAAAACGCCACTTTGTTCTGCACGAATTTCCATATATGGAAGCAAAAGTCACCCATATTTCCATCCTGGGCTTTAAGACACACTCTTATTTCCACATATGGAATCTGCAGGCCGTGTCGATCAGAATATCCATCTTGAAGTCCAGCGCTGCCCTACCAACACCGGCTTATCTCTGAGGAACATACAGATTGAAATCTTATAAGTAGTATTTTCTTCCCTTCCCCAAAAAATAGAAACCACAATAAAAAAGTCCATACTTAATACTGGGTCCAAAAACTGGGAGCGCAAAAAATTGTACAAAATTACAAAACAAACAAAAGCAACATTTACCAAGTTATTGCTCGTCTTTTTGGAACACGACAGACAAAAGCGACGTGTCAGTGCCGAGTTTATGGCTGTGTTGGGTTTTTCATTCTAAAAAGCTGAAAAAGCAAAGCAATTAGCTCTATTTGCAGCGAGCTCTCACACACACACACACACACACACACACACACACACACACACACACACACACACACACACTCACTCACTCACTGTCTAAAATAACCCGCTTCGTCTGCTTCAGTACCATAAGTAGGGCCAGGCGATAGAACGTGTGATGAGCAGTAATGCTTTCATGATACTGACTCCACTTAGACTCA
>NC_060904.1:5519588-5534588 GCF_014805685.1 Silurus meridionalis | reverse complement strand
AACGTTATAATGTTATAATGTCAAAATATTGTGCCTGGTTGGTTTAAAACAGAGCCATTAAATATAAACTAATACTCAGAAATGCCTAACTGGGAAAATTAGGATATAAATAAGATAAATTCTTTTAGAATATAATCAGGATAATAATCTGTAAGGAGACATCTCGCTGCCATCACATCTGCCTGTATTATATAAGATACCTGCCAAAACTTTGGGAATACCTGCTCCTAGAAGGTTTTATTCATTACTCATTATTTATCACATTCATACTATTTTTTTGTCTGTTGTAGTATTGTATCTAATTCTTTATCAAAACGTCCCTGACTATAAGTGTTTACTGTGTATTCACACTGTGTGTGTGACATTTTCTTGATGCAAGCCTGTTTTTTCTCATTCACACAGAGTGAGATGAGATCATTGGCTCCTCATCATCATTCGAGTGCTATTAAAGTCACTACAGAGGACTACAGAGATGAAGGCAACACATTACGCAGGTTAACGGTGAACTTTAAAAGCACTTTCGGACCAATCTTGAACGCCCGAAGTTAATCATGCGGCCGAGTGCCAAACTTTAGAAGGCCACCAAGAGATAATAAATAGGGGAGGTCATAAGTCCTTAAGAGTCCTAATGGCAAAAAAAGGTAAATTATTAAGAGCACCTAGTTATTGTAAACACTGGCTGGGAATAAATCAGAAATCGACAGACACTGAAGACCAAGTGCATGCAGCGGCCTGTTTAAATATTCATACAACTTTACGAGGCTTAAGAGCTGCAGTAGAGAAAAAGAACATTTAAAAACTTCACTGTTAGATGGATAATTCAAGCCATTGCATCATACACTGAACTCTCATGGTTAAGCACAGGCTACGGAAAGTTTCCTGCAACGTCATGCCTTAATGTGTTCAATCACAGCATTACGAGTTTTAAGTGAATCACGTTAAAAAATGTTCATGCATCTTAGTATCACTTATGCTATAGCAGCTATAAACAGTAGTTTCTACGCCACCCTATTTCTTTCTCTCTATCTGATGCTAGATTAAGATTAGAAGATATTACACAATATTGAAGCAATACTTCAACTTTATTACAATGACAATCATTTTTTGTTATTTCCTGTTACAGGAATTGATTATAATGACTAAGAGGTTAATGGGCATGAAATGAATTTATCAATTTAATCAAATTTGTCAGAAGCCTCAACAAATGTGTTTGGTAAAATAAGCCTCCCATCTTAACTGATGGCTTTTCTGAGGCCAGAAATCTGTGGTTATGTGTTAGATACATACTATAATGTGGGACAGGTCCTATAAGGATACCACAAAATATCGCTTTTTATGTGTCTTAAGTTGAGTATCACTCTCAAGGAAGCTTTCTTTCACCATATCCTGTAGATAGAATGAATCCATCCGGACAGCTGAAGAAACAAGTGAAGACTCATCTATTCCCTGAGCATCAAACTGCCTCTTATAATCATTTATCCCTTCCTGTCCTAGCTTCTAATATTTTGATCGTTGACTCAAACCTGTATAATGGGTACTTCTCATGCTTATCTTATGACAAATCTCTTGTAGTATTTAAAGTCACTTTAGACAAAAGTCTAAAAAGTTTAATTTTTTTCCCCATGGAAAAGGGAATTTGTGTCCCATACATTTTTGCTGTGTTAATCACAAACCCATACTGATAGTTTTTCCGGCTTCCGATCCGATGTTATTATGAGAGCGGCCTCTAGAGGCGAAACGCTGACGCCATGTGCTGTTGGCTTTTTTAATGGTAAAACTGTGCACTGTGCAGAGAGCACTATATTACATTAAGTATATATAATTTATTAATGATATAATTACATATTTAAATGAATATGTATTTATTTCCTTTAGCACTTTTTAATGATTCTTTACTGTTTTTTTTATTTTTGTAATAAAGTCCAGAGGGAAGACATGCAGGTAGTTGGGTGTGAAAGACGCAGATGTAGAGGACAGGGTGGTATGGAGACGGATGATCCGCTGTGGCGACCCCTAATGGGAGCAGCCAAAAGAAGAAGAAGACTATTTTAAATGAAGTGTTGTGTGTTTGTTTTTTATCCAGTATCCGGGTGATTAATCGGTTATCTAAGTTTGATTCAAGCTACCTATCGATATTGGTAAAATCCACTATTGGTCGACCTTTAGTTATTAACATTGCCTAATTATTTGTCGAATTTACCCACCAAAGATATGCATATGCATAAGTAAGTAAATGTTTTGATTTCCATAGCAATGAATATGAAAAAATTTCATTATTAGGTGATATATATATATATATATTAGTATTAATATATATATATTTATATTATATATATATATATATATATATATATATATATATATATATATATATATATATATATATATATATATATAAATATATTGCGAAAAGTATTCACGAACCCATCCAAATAATTGAATTCAGATGTTCCAATTGCTTTCATGGTTACATGTGTATAAAATCAAGCACCTGGGCATGCAGACCGCTTCTACAAACATTTGTGAAAGAATGCGTCGCTCTCAGGAGCTCAGTGAATTCCAGCGTGGTACCGTGACTGGATGCCACCTGTGCAATAAGTCCAGTTGTGAAATTTCCTCACTTCAAAATATTCCATAGTCAAACTGTGGTATTATAATAAAGTGGAAGTAATTGAAAATGACAGCTACTCAGCCACGAAGTAGTGGGCCATGTAAAATCACAGATCAGCGGATGCTGAGACGCATAGTGCACAGAGGTCACCAACTTTCTGCAGAGTCAATAGCTATAGACCTCCAAATTTCATGTGTCCTTCAGATTAGCTCAAGAACAGTGCATAAAGAGCTTCATCGAAATGAGTTTCCATGGTCGAGCAGCTGCATCCAAGCCTTACATCAGCAAGTGCAACGCAGACAAGGACAAGTCTGGGTTTAGCGGTTGCCAGGAGAACGGTTCTTGTCTGACTGCATTGTGCCAAGTGTAAAGTTTGGTGGAGGGGGATTATGATGTGGGGTTGTTTTACAGGAGTTGGGGCTTAGTTTCCGTGAAAGGAACGCTTAATCTATCAGCATACCAAGACACATAACTGCGTCCTGCATTCCAAGAAGCGGTCATGTTGGAACAGTTTGGTGACGGCCCGTTCCTGTTCCAACATGACCGCGTCCATCAAGACATGGATGAGTGAGTTTGATGTGGAAGAACTTGACCGGCCTCCACAGAGTCCTGACCTTTACCAGAACACCTTTGGGATGAATTATAGCAGAGACTGTGATCTAGACCTTCTCATCCAACATCAGTGTCTGACCACACGAATGTGCTTCTGGAAGAATGTCCAAAAATTCCTATGAACACACTCCTAAACCTTGTGGAAATCCTTCCCAGAAGAGTTAAAGCTGTTATAGCTGCAAAGGGCCACCATCATTTTAAACCCTATGGATTAAGAATCGTATGCTACTCGAATTCATTTACATGTGAAGGCAGACGAGCGAATACCTTTGGCAATATAGTGCATCTCTTAAAAGGTTTCTGTACAGAGCAAAACAAAATAATGAACTAATCCAGCATAGGGAGGCATAATAAATACATTTAAAATCAATAAAAACTCCACTATAATACTAGTAGTCACTCCGACCCATGTAATTTTCTGTTACGGACGACCCTCCATTAAAGACAAGAAAAAAGATAATGCGCCCTCAGAATCATTTTTAGGGACCCTTGCTTTAATGGGACATTTTTACAAAACATATAACAGTGTTATTTCTATACACTTATTTTTTTTCTCTTTTTAACAGATAAAAACTGTAATGGAGCAACAACTGAAAATCTGGAGTGGCCCATAACTTTAAAAGTTATTCACATTTAATGACCTGAAGTGTGTGTGTGTCTCTGTATGTGTGTTTATGTGAACACGGCCTTTGATTATCGTCAAAACTAAAAAAAAAAAAAAACTCCGCCTGATCCATCACCATTTCAGATTGCAGTCCTACACACTAATTCGAGTGAATTATTAATGACTTTGTCTTACAGAACCCAGGACACTTAACATCACAAGGTAACACATTATAACCTGTAATGGGCTACATAAACAAGGGCATTTAGTACTGCTCATACAGAGGCCTTTTACCAAACTCCTGTGTGTAACACCATGCTGTGTTAATGATGAGAAGTTTCAGAGTTGCTCTCTGGAGATGCTGAGCTCATACGGCTATGACTGTCAGCACATAGATCACCTTTGTGCTACACTCAAAGGCAGGATATGACCTATAATATACGACAAGTGGGTATACGGCACTGTGGGTATTGCCCATAATGCATCATATGAGCACCACAGAAAAACGGCTGCAAACGGAAAGTCTGCAAACGTAGTAAACACTGAGTTGAGTATAATAAAAAATGGTTGCAGAAACATAAAAATTGTAAAAATGTCATCTTAAATCATGGTGTGCTGCATCCATCATTGAATTTCTGACTTTATTGGCCTAAATATCTAGAAATTGTCATAAAAAACATTGTGTTCATCCCAAACCCATACACTATATTGCCAAAAGTGTGCAGACACTGGGCTGTACATTTTTGAGCATTCCACATTTAGTCTCGATTTGCTCTTATAATAACCTCCACTCTAATGGGAAGATGTTCCACTAGATTTTGGATTGTGCTTGTGGAGATTTGTGTAAGATTTATTCAGCCAAAGGGGTGTTAGTAAAGTCAGATACTGATGTAGGTGAAGTGAGGAGGCCTGGGGGTGCAGTCAGCGTTCACATTCAATATGATGAATAGGGGTGAGGATAGAGCTCTAAAGCAAACCAACCAAGATTTCTTAACCACATATGGCTGGAAAAGTGTGATGTCCCAATACTTTTTTTCATACAGTGTACATGTTGGATTAACTTGCAGTAGACTGTTAAGTAAATAAGTCATAATTCTGATGTTCGCTATGCTAACTTTTGTGTTACGATTAAGGAAAAAACGGTCAAATCTCAAAACAAAGACAATTTGGGACAGGACAAAAGTGTGAGTATGTGTGTGTATGTGAGTATGTGTGTCTAACCTGCTCTGTGCCCATCTGGCCCATGCTGTTCATGCTATTGGTGTTGGGAGTCATGGGCACATTCATGCTCATGCTGTTACTGTTATACACACCGCTGCTGGCCTGCTGAGTGTACATGCTGTGGAAAACAACACCGGTTAAACTTTTCAAAAAGAGACATAATAAAAATATAATAATAATATAATGTATTCTAGTTCCCTATTTAACTGTATGCACATTTGTCTTGTCTTATTGACTATGTTACAGGGCATTCACTAAGTATAGTCTGAATATTTGTCAGTGTGATATATTTGGTTTTAGATTAGTCATTATGGGTATGGAGTGTTGATTGAAGTGAAATAATCATTTTAGCACTTCATCATAAATCTGCGACATAAAAAGTAAAAAAGGGGTCTGAATACTTTCTGGATGCACGTTAACTGCTTAGTAAAGACTTTCAGATGTTCCTCATGCCAAAGAGGACATAAGAAGTGAAAAACACTGATTATCTCTTCATCATGGCACCTGTTAGTGGGTGGAAAATTATTAGGCAGCAAGTGAACATTCTTTTCTCAAAGTTGACGTCTTAGAAGCAGGAAAAATGGGGAAGCTTAAGGATTTCAGCGAGTTTGACAAGGGACAAATTGTGACGTCTAGACGACTGGGTCAGAACATCTCCAAAACTGCAGCTCTTGTGGGATGTTCTGGTCTGCAGTGATCAGTATCTATCAAAAGTGCTCCAAGGAAGGAACAGTGGTGAACCGGCGACAGGGTCACGGGCGGCCGAGGCTCGTTGTTGCTCAAACCGCTGAAGAAGTTCATGCTGTTGATGCTCATTAATCATCACTTTGGTTAGCATTATGGTGTTTTTCACCTGCAGTTGACATGCACTGTGCACATGTGTGGCCCCACCTGTTAGCATTCAAGTTGCCCTGCGTCCAGCCGTTCATCTCTGGAGATGACTGAAATGTGGCATTACCCTGTTGCATCATAGGGCTTTGGGCGTGACCCATTCTAGGAGACACGAGGGGACTCTGAGGGGTCGCTGCACCTCCAAACCCGCCATCAGGCTGCTGAGTTATTCCTAACACACAAATAACACACATAAGGATCACACATAGGATCAATTTCTGTCTATTTTTGGCCAGAAAGAACAGGAAGGGAAAAAAACTTTCAAACTTTATGGCTGCTTTTATTTTAGTTCTGGACCAATGCGTCAAGCATTAGTGCTGAGCTCAGTGGTTAAAGCATTAGACTTCAGATCAGACAAATCCAGCACCACCAACTGATCATTGCTGGGCACTGCTTGAGCAAGGCCCTTAACTGGCAAAATGTAATAAATGTGATATATTTTATTATTTACATTTATTCTTATACCGTTATATATCCATCCTTATAATCTAAACATATGTATAGTTACACTTTATAATTGTTTTAATGGAAATACAATTTACAACTTGCTTATAAATCAATAAAAGTATTAGACAAATGAGTACCACGATCCTAAAATAACCAAATACACTGCCCAAATTCACTTTTCTACTGCAGAGGTCCCCAAACACCAGGTCGTGATCAAGTACCAAGCTTTAAATGCTTATAGATATGACACTGTATTATTTAATGTGTATTTTGTCCTTCAAGAGACATTTTTAAAATTTGCATATGCAATATGATTTCAGAAAACATCATTAGGTTTAGCTTATTATTAACATAAGTGTTACTTGAACGTCTCTCAAAAGGCTTTTTTGTGAAGGAGGTAAGAAAAGACCAAGCAATGTTAATAATGGAGGGAGGGAGGGAGAGAGAGAGAGAGAGAGAGAGAGAGAGAGAGAGAGAGAGAGAGAGAGAGAACTACTGATGAGGGAAAGGGAAAACGAAAGCAGCTTTCATGTGACAACAGAATGATTGTTCTGTAAAATGATTATTATATAGATGTGTGTATGTGTGTGTGTGTGTGTGTGTGTGTGTGTGTCCAGAATACTTCCAAAACAAAAGTGATCCAGGTCATTCAAAAAGATCTGCTGTTCTAAAGCATATTTTGCAGACTCTTCTGCCCTCTAGTGGGCATACAATTATTTTCTAAGGCAAGTAATTCAATCTTTAACCAATCAATATCTGAAAATACTTTCATTAAAACAGATTTAAACAAACTGAACTAAATTGTGATTTTGGAGAAATTAGAGAACTTTTTAAATAGCTACATTGTATGCAGTGGTACCAGTCTATGGGATAACAAAACAGGCGACTATAATGTTACAGTTTTGTAATGACAGGTAGACACAAGGACACCAAAATGTGTTCCTCAGAACACACATTCACAAGTCGTCTTGATATACGGAGCAACTAAAGCTGAAGTGATATGAAGAGGCATTTTAGTGTGTAGTTTTTGGCATTTCTGGTGTCATTTGTGTCTGTCAATGTTTTTTTGGCTTGTTTCTCTTCATTAAACTAAAGATAACACACTCAGGTACAGAAAAGCATCACTAAATATAATATAATAATTATTATAAAATTGTCATAAAAATAGTGGCAGGCCTGTACCGTAGTTGGGCGTGTAAGGAAAGTGGGTAGGGTTGGCATGGCCAATCTGAGCACCGCCCATAGTGCCGGCAGCCATATTGGATGGCACGTTGAGGCCCTGAGGTCTCATGCTCATGGTGCGTTGCCTTTGACGCAAATGATTACTGAGCAGCTCCCTCTGACGCTGCGCAAGCATCTGAGCGTTAATGGTCCCCTGGGAGAGGAAAAAAACAAAAAGACGTTTATTTTTTACAAAAATATCTGACAATCTGCAGTTTTCTAACCTCCCTGTTTAAGTACAAACCTGATTCTGAACATTAGGTCTTAGAGGTAGGTTCATGTTTGACACTCCAGTCATCTGATTCATCATAGGCTGGCGATTCTGTGAAGAATACAGAGAGAGAGAGAGAGAGAGAGAGAGAGAGAGAGAGAGAGAGAGAGAGAGAGAGAGATCTGTATTATCACTCGACAACAAACAAATACAGGTTCTAAATAAATGACCTACATGGCAGGTGGACCTGATGAAAAACCCAGGTTAATGTACAAACACCCAGATTGTAATGAGTCTTTCTTTATGCACAGTTTGCAGACTGATTTAAACATTAATTATCATTATAGATGGAATAAAATAATTATAAAATAAAATAAACAGAATATAATAATGAATTAAGGTCAAGCTGCAGTTCCATAATCATCCAGCAGGAAGCAGTATAGTCTGTATGCATAAATATCAATGCTCTTAAATCACTGTTCCATTTCTTTTATTGATACCATAAATCATCTTGCACAGTGTAAACTTACAATTTAAAGTTAGAAACCAACCCATATCAATAATAAAAACATGCTCAGTCTATAAACAAAGTAATGTCAATATTTTGTAAATAAAACTGCATTAGAATTGTACCTAATGACATGCAAATTTATGGCTGTCAGTGTCCTTTACCTGCTGTGCTTGTAGTCTGTGCTGCAGCTGCAGTCTGAGTGCATTAGGTTGATTTGGGACACTTCCAGGTGGTCGGAGACCTGGTCGGAGTGGCATGCGAATCATGGGAAATCCTGGCCTTTGCCCTGTAACTCCCCCAATGCCATGGTAACCAGCGTCCTGCATTGGAGCAAAGCCTCCTGGTGCGTTATGGGAAGGTTGAGCAACATATTGCTGTTGAGGGTAAAGAGGCTTCTGGTCCATCAGCAGACTTTGATCCTGACCTGGGAACATCTCCGACTCTAATGACGGTGCCTGAGAGAAACAAAAAAACAAACACACAAAGTCATCAACATTATACCACACTGTTCCAGAAACAATGCAGATCAGGAACAGCATGAGAAATGGTAAGATGAGGTGTGTGAAGAAAAACAAGGGGGAAAGGCAGTGAGGATAGTAGGAGGAAGAAAACCAGAAGAGAGAAAAAAAGGACGATGAAAAGCAGGACAAATAGCAAAAGGAAAAGTGAGTAGTCATTTAAAGGAAGTGGAAGGAACTGTGGGAGAAAGAAGAAGGGAATAGCATGAAGCAGGCAGGGAAAAGAGAAGGAAGAATGGCAAGAGAATAGACATAGGAATGGGGAAGAGTGGGAGAAAGAGCTGAACAAACAGTAAAAGACAGGAAAAGAGCAGGAAGAAGAGGCAGGAGAAACAGAAAGACAAAGAGCAAGAACAGCAAAAAAAAAACAAACAGAAGGAGAAAGAGCATGAGGAATTGCAGGAAGAAAAGCAGGAGAAAAAAGTAATAAGAGCATGAAGAACAGCAGGGAGAGAGCATGGAATGAGTAGAAGAAAGCAAAGGAAAAGCATGAAGAAAGCAGAGAAAAAAGAAGAAAAATAGAAGAAATAAGAATAAGAGCAGGTCAAAAAGCCTGAGAAACAGAAGAAGCCAGGAAGATCAGGATGAACAGGAGAAAGAGCAGAAGAAACGACAAGAAGAAGAGCTGGAGATCCAGCAGGACAAAGAGATAGAGCAGAAACAACATCAAAAGAAAAAAAAAGATGAAAAACTGCAGGAGAAAAAGAATAGAGATGCAGTAGAAGGGAATTGTAGGAGGAAGTGTGTTACCTGTCCTACAAGTGCTGGAATTCCCAAAGCTCGATCGATCTCCTCCAGACCATCAAAGTCTTTGAGAGCAGTGTAAAGCTGATTAAGTAAAGTACCTTCATCTGCAGGTCCTTCTGCTGCACACAGAACATCATCCTGTGGTGTAACATACATGGACCTGGTGCATACACACACAAACACACACACACACACCCCGAAAACAGGCGTTGGTTAATAAGAGTTTATAAGCATACATAAGCAGAAGTTTCTTGTTTGGGAAATGAGGTGTGTAGATACTAATGAGAACATCATGAGGCTATTGTAATATGTAACCAATCATCAGGTGATGCATAATGTACCCAATCTGTAAGTGTGTGTTACCTGTTAGGGTCGCCAAATGGCACTTGCTCAATAGGCATCATGCTGTCAGGCCACGGAGCAGTCTGATTGGGTGGAGCTGTCTGATTGGGCGGAGCCTGTGGCTGTGAAAATCTAGGGCCTGCCATACTCATGTCCATTTCCATGGACTGGGCTGTAGGAGAAACATCACAGAGAGGCAGATAAGGACACAAGTGCACACACACACATGGACACAGACACTGGGTTTACACACCAATCAGGCATAACACTGATTATCTCTTCATCATAGCACCTGTAAGTGATTGAGATACATTAGGCACACATTTTCTCCTCAAAGTTGACGTGTTAGAAGCAGGAAAAATGGGCAAGTGTAAGGATTTGAGCGAGTTTGACGAATTGTGACGGCTAGACGACTGGGTCAGAGTGGTCAGTATCTATCAAAAGTGGTCCGAGGAAGGAACAGTGGTGAACCAGCGACAGGGTCATGGGCGGCTGAGGCTAATTTATGCACGTGGGGAGCGAAGACTGATCCGTGTGGTCTGATCCAACAGACGAGCTCCTGCTGCTCAAACTGCTGTAGAAGTTCATGCTGTTAATGCAGGTCAGAACTGTTCTAGCAGCAAAAGAGGGACTGACCCAATATTAGAGAGGTGGGTCATAATGTTATGCCTGGTTGGTGTATGTATTTGTACAAGTAAGTATATCTGTGGTAAATGTGTACCATTGGGCATCATCTGGCCCTGCAGCATGGGTCTGACTCCTGGTTGGCTGCTGGGTCTGATCGGCATGTTTGTGTTTTGCACCATGCGTCCCTGCAACGCCCCCTGAGGGAGGACCCGTTCACACCCTGAGACGCCCAAACATCTGCCAGAGAGCAAGACATATACTCAAAACACCTTAATGTCAGCTCTATCAGCTCTAGAAAACACAAATATAGATTATAATAAGAGCATGTGTCCTGGTTCTTTTCCTAAAAGATGCTTACCTGCCATGTTCGCTTGGTTGGTCATGATGCCCTGATTTCCTATCATGCCTTGCTGCTGCTGCTGCTGGATGAGTGAATATGGAGTGGTGTTCCTCATAACTGTATATTGACCCGACGGGCCTTTAGCTGACACATTCATGTCCAAAGAGACGCTCCGCATCGGAGGAACCCGACCGGGGGGCCTTGGACCACTGAAATCTACCAAAACACACGTGCACACGCAAGAACAGACACACATACACGTTACAAAACAAACAAAATGCAATAACTAAAAAAATTATGGTGGTACAGGTAGAATTAGCAATAATATACTAGTGTGTGTGTGTGTGTGTGTGTGTGTGTGTGTGTGTGTGTGTGTGAAAGAACAAGAGTGAGTAAGTAGAAAAAGCTGTTCTACAGCTGTTCTAGTTGCATAAGACTACATTGTCAGAACAGTTTTACAGTGGAGACGTGTGTGTGTGTGTGTGTGTGTGTATGTGTGTGTGAGAGAGAGAGAGTGTGTTCCTACTGTAATCTCTCATTAATGTGTTTCAGAGTGTGAGAGAGACACAGCTAAGTCACATGCTTGAATAGCTTGTGTGTGCGTGTGATTTGAGCTGTACAATGTTTTAAAACACACACACACACACACACACACACACACACACGCACGCACGCACGCACGCACGCACGCACACATGCACAGGGCTGTAAGTGTGGATATGGTGTAAATGAGTAGGTGTAGCACAGCACTGTGAACAAACAGCATTTAACTGTTATAATAACAGAGATTAAAGAGGAAAAGAAGGGTAAAAAATATATATTAATATAAACACTATGTGTCATCCACCTCTCCCTGGCATATGAATGAAGCAGGAAACATATTGCTGGTTAAACATACTCAGCACAGCACTGACTCAAACATGGTAGCATGTGTTGCTCTTTCTGTTGAACTGCTCTTAAGGTAGGTGGCACACCACCCCGACGCCAAAGAACTAGCTCTAGCGTTAGCAGACTGTGGCGTCGCCTTGCATCGCCTGCGTCGGGGGCAAAAAAAGTTGCACTAGAACAGACTACTGCCATGTACGTTCCGTGTTTGTGTGAGAAAACAGAACTCGCCCATACCAGCAGGTGGCAGTAGTCTGTATTCGGGATCCATACAGGGAAAACGAGAGAGCTGTGAATATATTAAAAGGCGTTTACACCTGCCGTGATCTTTACTAAAGGATTTATGTAGCTTTTTTCAATCATGTCTACTAAGTTGCGAAGGCAAGAGCAAGAATGACAACAAGTGTCTGTGCGTTCCCTCTTTACTCAGTCATTGTTTGCTTTCGTCAGTTCCGTATATTCATTTTCTCGTGGGCTCATTCGCTAAGCTGAACGAGTTCACCCGAAAAATTTGAGATTGAGGCTTTGAAACACCAAAAACACAGAAAACAATTCGTGCTTTAACACCTAGACAACTGAACTCTGTCGATTGCTGGTGAGAGATTGCATTTTTCCTGACAGCGTATTGGGCGAGAATTAAAATACAGTTATTAATAGCCATTTTGCGTATAGCTATCATTAGAGTGAGTTTAAACAATCGTAAGTCAAACCATCGAAACTCGGGGACTACCTCAGTATGCTTGACCAATAAAACCTCGGTATATGATGAACTCATCATATACATCAGCCTTTTAAATGATAACCATGTGATGGAAATTTATTCCGATCATCACCACTCGCTAGTTACGGTTAAGTAAAAAAAATGTTTGTGTGTGTGTGTGTGTGTGTGTGTGTGTGTGTGTGTGTGAAACCCACTCTGTACTGCTCTGGGTTGTACCCCGCCCTCTCCTGTGATCTGCAGAATGTCGTTGATGATCGCCTGCTTATCGACGGCAGCTGGCAGTGACATGGGACGAGCTTCGGAGAAAAAACTCTGACTATTCTGCAGGTCGTCCAGGATATCATCCAACTCGCTGGACTGTGGAAACACAAATGCACACACACACATAAATGTTTTGACAAAGGAAGCTGTAACTGCAAATTCACCATCGAATCCATCCGGGTTGAAACGTACCTGCTCTGCCTGTTCGTACCCTCCATCGGGTTTCTCCTTCTTCACAGTGACCACGTTACCCCCCTCCACCTTTATCTCGCCCACCTCGGTCTTTATTACCTTGTCCTTAATCATGTTCTCATCGTTGTCCAGCAGGTAGCGCAGAAGAGCATTGTCCTTTTTTTTCGGGCTTACCGCTTCCTGTTTGATGATGTCGGTCATGTTGGCTCCGTCGTGGTTCGGTTCTTTTCCTGTCGCCTCGGCTGTGATCTTCGCCAAGTCCACCGGCGACGTGCTGTTCTGCAAGAGCCTGTGCAGGATTTTGTGCTTCTCCTTCAAGGATGTCGCGCTGGTTCCTGATGTTCCGGGTTGGTTCCCGGTCATCATTTCCTTCTCAGGTGCTGGCGACAGCGCGGAGGACGACTCCATGGTCTCGTTTTTGGTGGTGAGAAGCTGGAGGAGCTTTGTGTGCCCTTTACTCTCATGGATCTTATTTTCGTCCGAGCTGTTGAACTGACCCAGGTTGGCTTTTTCGTCCCTTTGGTGCCCGCTGTTCTCGTTTTCATGCCCGTCATGCCCGCTTTTTTCCGCCTCCACATATGACTCCATTTTGGGCAATGGTTGAGAACCAATTCCTCCTGAGGCTGGCGATTCAAATTTTTTCGAATCAGGTGACCCCAGAGACTGGCTCAGGCCAATGGTTTGGCACTCGCTAAGAGCTTGGAGGGCATTAAGGGAACTGCTAGTGAACACTTGAGGACTGCCGTTGCCCGGGCACATGCCGGCAGGGGAGTGGAGGGTATTGGTGGGGGTAAACTGGGCTTGAGGTAAACGGGGGGAGCTGGTTACTCCAGGACTGGGCCGATGCGACGGGCTGCTTATTTTCAGTGGGTATCCCGTACCCTGAGTTGGCCCCGGGCCACCAAACCGGTAATCTTTATGGGCTCCTGGAGACGAGAAGGCAAGCGTGTTGCTACTCACGAACCCCTCCTGACCCTGAGCGTTTCCACTCATTGGGTTAGGGGAGGTCATTGTGGCCAGTGGGGTCATGGGTTTGCCCAGGTCCGGTGCCATGCCACATACTGTTGGCTCTCTGGTAGAGGAGGAGAGAAATTAGATAAATAAATATGTTCCAAACATTACTCGGGTGACTGAATACACACAGACACACTGTGTACCTCTGGAGAATGTGTATTGACATGTAGAGCTGGGGTTCGTTGGTGGCTGTAGATCGAACGAGCTTGCTCTTGGTGTGAGCTGAGACGATGGTACCATCAGACAGCGAGAAACGATAGATGGGACTGAATGCCTGGCCATGCCTCAGTACTACACATAGGAAGAGCACACACACACACACACACACACACACCATTTGAACACTAATAGCCTAATAGCATAAACTCAGCCCCAAAAGTCTAGGAGCTATTCTTGTGTCGTTATTAATCAAAAACTGTACATTTGCATAAATAGGTTTGTTAATAAAATTTATCCCCACTTCTTGAAAGTAATCAAAAGTAAAAGCGCAGCAAAAATTATTTTTGTGCAAAAGCACTACAGAAGTTCGAATAAATGTGTGTGAATAAACGAGCCAGTTCCTAGAAAGACGCGCGTTGCACCATCGTCAGCACTCTAACAGTGGATAAAAGGTAACGTGCAGGAACTGCATATAACTGACGAAATGATCTTGAATAAATATTGTTTTGAACATTATTTCACCTTCTTGCTGGTGACGTTTGGCATAAGAAATATCTCCATCGTTCTGTAGGTGAAAGCGCTGGATACATCTTCTTACTAAGTCTTCCCATCCGGGCTTCATAGAGGCTCGTAGCATAGTGGTGTCCAAGGACGTGATCTTCCCTAAAGGAACACAAACACACAAAGCAAGCTTCCTTTCATATACTTTGTAATGTGTATACTTATGATACGCATTTTAAATTAAACCAAAAGCATTTAACCAAATTTAAATTATATCACAATGCTGTGGAAGATGATTGTCAGATGGTGTTGATGCTCTTTTTGTTTTCAGAACTATAATGAATGGCCATTCGGTGTCACTGAA
>NC_060904.1:5472088-5514588 GCF_014805685.1 Silurus meridionalis | reverse complement strand
ATAAATATGGATGATGTTCCTCTGACGTTTGACCTGCTGCTCACTCGCACTGTCAACAGGAAATGCGAATCATTCGTCACGCTGAAAACACCCGGGCATGAAAAAACGCACTTCACCTGTGTTCTGAGCTGCACGGCATCGGGAGAAAAGATTCACCAACTGTCTTTCGTTAAAGCCTGTGTAAAGTTCATTAGTTTCAGTGTAGCGGCTTATAGACAGGTGCGGCTTATTTATGTTCAAAATAAAAATCTTTGTAAAATTCAGTGAGTGCGGCTTATATTTGGGTGCGTTTAATAGTCCGGAAATTACGGTACACTAAATGGACAAATGTACCGAAGACACCTGACTTTTTCATCCATATGTGGTTCTTCCTTAAACAGCTCCCACAAAGTTGATTGCACACAATTGTATATGATGTCTTTGGATGCTTAGCATTACATTTTCCCTTCACTTGAGCTAAGAGTTGAATGAATCTCCACAAATTCAGCCAGGAGAATAAGAGTCAATTTTAGGTTCATGTTTATAAAGACAACAACAAGCCCTGTGCTAAGAGCTAACATTTGCGAAAGTATTAAAAAATAAATATATATATATATATATATATATATATATATATATATATATATATATATATATATATATCCCAACCTTGTTTCCTTAAAAGTGATGTTTAAATAACATTAATGAAAAAGGTATAGTAGCTCTGTGTGTGTGTATGTGTGTGTGAGAGAGAGAGAGAGAGAGAGAGAGAGAGAGAGAGAGAGAGAGAAAGAAAGAGAACGAGAACAGACAGAGCCTTAAGACCTGCAGCAGCTGCTCGCCCTCATTCTCGATGCAGATTACAGGCTGCAGTTCTATCACTATGCGTCCTGCGCATGTTTTGAAAAGTAGCACTTGCCGTGTCTGACAAGGGCGAGTCGGAGAAGTGTTAATTGGAGAAGCGCACCATCGGTGAACATATGTGCTCCCTTCATCGCCATTGATCTGATAAAACACGGCTTATTGTAAATCCCTAATCTCTCATTTCTTCATCTCACATAGGCTACAGGTTTCAGGTTGTATTTAACATCCATTAAAACCTTTATAAAGCTGCATGAATAATACCTAAAGAAGAAAAAAGTATAACAAGACAAGAATGTAAAATGGACTGAAGACCAAGCGTTAAAATGTAAAATTTTGCTAGCAGATGGACTTTTTAACCAGCGGGTGTATCTTCTGTTCCATTTATGGCCGAGTCTGCATTTCCACAGCATGCCTCTCCTTTTATAAGAACCTTCAGACACCCGGTAGTCTATGACTATTAAATTAAGAATCCTGATGGAAACCTCAAAGCTCTTGTCCACTCTTGGGAATCCCTCTGATGTGTATGTGTGTGTGTGTATAAGTGTATATAAGATATGAAAGAAATGTGACACCAATAGCATCATATTTTTGCTTCAGATTTACATTTAATAGCCACTTTCCTAATAAATGTTTTTAATATCACATTGTTTCAAGTTTAAATACTAAGTTAAATACTAAAGGCAAGACAGCAAGAGAAATAGATAGAGACAGAAATAGAGTGAGAAAGATAGGGAGTGAGAGAAAGAAAGTGATAGAGACATGGCCTCTGCTGGTCATATTAAGTACATAGTGCAGTGTAAACACGCTCGCGCGCACGCAGCGCTGACTCGGCTCCACCTCGATCAATTTACACAACAGCGTGTTCATAAATGTGCTGATAGATAAACGTTGAGTGAGCAGGCCACTCGGCTCCGTCCCAATTCGCCACCCCATGGTGCTTACATAACAGCCTCTAATACAGAGGGGAGAACGGTTGAGCTGCCAGGCTGAGTGGCTTTGACGCACATAATTATCAAAACAGAGAAACCACACGTGCCCACGTACGGACACGCACAGACACACGTGAACATCGTGGCACCAGGCCGGCCGGATAGCAGCTAAACCAATCAATCGAATGGAATTCAATCAACTCAGTCATGTTAGTTGACTTCTCTGGCAATAGTCAATAGATTGTCAATAATTAATATTGATAATAAACAATTCCTTAAAACAAACTAGAAAATTCAAATATTCGATCTAAAGGAGGAGCCTGATTTGAATATCAATCTCACAGACGAATCTACACAAAGGTGTTATGAAATGAAGATCATGTCGTTTTGGTTATATAGGGTTGCTCAATGTCTGATTTTACATAGACGTTTTCTCACAACAACTTAATATACTGCCTATTATGATAATGCTGTAGATAATAATGTGAAAAGAAAGAGGCTATTAAAAATAAATATCAATAAATGTATTTTTAAATAAATGTAAAAATAAATTTATAATGCGCGTGAATAAATCAACCCCTTCGTGACAGATTAAAGTTTCACTTTCCATGATCCGTGAGAGACAAAGGAGCATCTGAGTGGCAGGGATTGAAATATTTACGAATGTCTGGGGATATTCTGTAAAAGTATATTCTGTTGTAATTTTATTCTGTAAATTCATTTTTAATCATTCTTTGGTGCATCGATCTTGCGCTGTACATTGGATTTGCAGACTTGTGAAATGCAAATCCTGTCTGCGGTGTGGCCTTTCTGCACTTATTTGTTTTCAACTTTTTAGGTTTATTGATCTGAAATGTTTCCGTACATTTTTCTCTATATCTTTGTGTGATTTTCTGTTCATCTAGTATAGATATATAGTCGACTATAGGCAAAACTTGACCCTTCTGATTTGATACCGCTAAAACAAACTAAACGAGGTTTTTATCAATCTTGCTATTAATTCTAATGAACTTGCTTTCAGGTTTTGCAAACCGAGGGAAGGTGAAAAAAAGTCATCCATAACATCTTGCTGCCTGAGAAATGTCACAATACCACAAAACGCTCTAAAAGTGCTAAACACATGCTTCCAAATACATGCGCACACAAGTGCCCGTGATTGGCTAGTGTCACTTTAATTGAGAGATAAGAGTCACATCATTCCTCCCACCCAGAGAACAAGGTCAGTCAAACACTTTAAGCCATGGATGTCTGTGACACATGCGACGTTTTAACAATAGGGCACACACTCAGTAGTGCCACTCAAGCTGGATCAAGTTTAATCTAATAAACTTACATGAATCGTAATTTTTAAATGAACTCAACGGAAGCAAATTAACTGATTACGGAATTCATATTAAAATAAGTGAATAAAATGAACCCAATCAAACGTCATTTAATTAAGGACAACAAAATCAACTTTACTGAAAGATTGGAAAATTTAATAATATATTGGACACTACCAATACCCGGGCACATCCGAAAACACGGCAGCACTACGGTGTTCCTGTGGTGGTGCGCTCAAGGATGAGATACAGTGTGGGTTGTTTTTTTTTTTTTTGTCACTTCTTAAGATTCAGTTTTGATTCAAAACATTTTCAGGCTACATCATAGTACAGCAACACACTGCATGGTGAGTGATACAAGATGGTCCAAAGCGTTTCCTTCGATGAGTGTAATTTTATCAGTCACTGTCAAGAGTGCAGGTGTGTATAAGTCTCTCATAGATGGAGAAAGAAAACACACACAGGGTATTTTTAGCATCTGCTGTGTGTATACATCGATGCTGGACCTCTGGATCTATAAATAATCTCTGATAAGCCATGTGGCACAGTTCAGCATTCAGCTCATCCTGTTTGCTTTAAAATTCTACATGCATTCATCATTACAATCATAGAGTGATATGAATAGTTACACTCCTCCACATCCCTCTTTAACAATCAGTGTATCTTCAACCAAATTGTATTTTTAAAAGTTGTCAAGCTACACAAGGAGACTTCCAGCTAAAATGATTTAAAACATTTATATTTAAAACGCTTAAGATCCCATGTCTTACTTTTATCTATTTATGAAATGCCATATATAGATTTGGGTCTGCAGCCATAAATATAATTTTCGCCAGCTTGTGAGTGCTTGGCACGTAAAATATTTGCAGAATTTTGTCGTAATGCTATCGTCATCGTAAGATAATAAATAAAAGAAAATGTAATCAATAAACTTTTGTTTTACTGATGAACTAAGTCTGAAATCAAACACCAAAATCCACCACGGTGCACACATCCGGCAATTAAAACCGCCTGTGTGGAAACATAGCGAAAGGTCTGTTTAGTGTCCTGATGATTTAGATCATTTAAAACACTATAATTACTTTAAAACACTTAAAATGTATTTTCACGAGCTGCCCAGTCATCTGAAATGTAAACAGGCTTGTCTGTTTGAGCAACTGGTTCAGTGCAAATAAAGAGAGGTAATGGGAACCTGTGATTTTTCAAAAAAAAAAAAAAAATGTATGTGTTTAATAGACATGAACAAGTTCTTTAAATACAAGACACATCCAGCAATTAAAACTGTCCGTGTGGAAACACGGCGAAAGTTCCATTTGGTGTCCTGATGATTTATGTAATTTAAAACACCACAATTACTTTAAAACATTTACAACTATATATTTATATTTCCACTTGATTGCTCAAGTGATGATGATACAAATGACAATGTTACTTCTCTTTTTTTTGGACTTATAATTCCAAGAAAGTGGCAAAATAGGGCTATAAGGCTGACCATTACAAATCACTGGTAACAAGTCTCCATTTGCGTTCTCACTACAGAAAGATTAAAACAAGTACATTAATGTAAACCTGTGATTTCAATGTTGTAGTTAAAAGGAATCCATCAATACCTTGTGACCAATCAGCTTTGGGTATTAAGTACATTTACATTTGTGGCATTAAGTATTTAGTAGTGATGTGGTATGATAAAACATAACTGAATACAATACCATTACTTAGTTAGGCTGTTTTGGATAAAGAGTTTTTTTATTCTGACTTTGATGCATGAAATTAAATCTTTTCATTTGTAAAATTTAATGATATTTTTATTCATGCTTTAGCTGTGAGACAGAGGCAAAGACTGAATGGAGAGCCGGCCCTTCTCTTGTCCGTGTATAACCTCAAGTTGTGTGTGTGTGTGTGTGTGTGTGTGTGTGTGTGTGTGAAACAGGGTTATTCTAACCCACATGCGGGAACAGACCCACCTCCAGCATCATTGGTCCGAGGGCATCTTTGTCAATAACACTTTGGCCTGTGGACGAGACGTCGGCCTTCTGCACCTCGTCCTCACTGCACACGGCAGCTTTCTCTGAGAAACACACACACACATTTACAAGTCAAATCCACCTTATTAATAAAAATAAAGCAATAAAATTAGGATTTAGTGTTAATAAATAAGATAAAAATATTAAGTATAAAACAGGTCTACAACTATATATATATATATTAGGGATCAGAGTGTGCACTGTTAAAGCTACTGATTAACTTCATATTTTAAAATCTTTTTTGAAAACATGTAAATAAAAAAATGTTCTTCACATAATGCTAAATGAAAAAAGCTTTTTAACACTAATCCATAATAACACTCTAAAACACTTTTATTTTTCATTAATGGAATGAAGGCAAAATCCATTGAATGAACTAGCTCTGTTAGCTGACTAGCTAATGTTTATACAGTATATACAAATGGCTAGATAAACTTGTCATGCTATTTTTTTTACCCATTGTTGGAATACAATATGCACATAAAATAGCACCAAATGTTTGTAACTGTAAATACGAAAAAACATTTATTTACTAGTGGTGTTTATTCACAGTGTAAAAATAAGGGCTAATTGGCCTCCCAGTGCAGTAAAAACAATGCTATGCTAGGCCATGACACCTCAAGATCTATAGAAACAATTATGTGAAACACAATTTAAATGAAACTGGAGAGATTCTAGAGGGTCTTGTGGCTGTACTGCAAAATTGTTACTTGAAGAATCATTAGCTAAGCTACCGAGGCTATTTTCTGCATATTAACCTTGTCTAAACTGTTTAATCATTTCAACACGTTAATTTCATTACGGAATCAACTTTAAAAGTCATTCAGGCAGATTTTTTCAAAGCGATTAAAGCACAGTTCTAGTTAATAAGGTGTTTGCATCGTTTTGAAACTAGCATGTGACAAACAGCACGAAGGTGTTAAAAGTTTAGATATCACAGTGTACCAGGCCTCAGATGAGAAAAATATTTAAAATTATTTTTCATAATTAAAAACATATTTTGTAACAAGCATATGAAATGTGAAGCAAACTAGCAATTCTGCATCAGAAACCTATTACAGGAATTTCATTTATTATCTATAATAAACAAGGAAAGAAATTTTAATAGTAAAAAAGATTGTATCTTAGAAAAGCGCAATGTGAAATTTGTTTTACTAATTTTACTACACTCATATATATCAGGAGTCATCGTTTTGCTCAAATTTCAGACATCAAATAATAAAACATATGCCAGCTTCAACATTTTTCTGTCTGTCACCCACCTAAGTTTCGAATATGGCTAAATGAAAAGATCAGGGAGTCACAATTTTCTTGTGATGACTGTGTGACCTATTTTGAGTTAATATGTTATAAATATAAGATGGTTTAAGGTCTTAAGAAAGCCACAATAGCCACGTTTAAATGTACACTTTTTTGTCATTCCGAATAAAATCATTCCGATTAAATGTTTCGGTGGACTGTTTACATGAGACGTTATTTGATCCGATGACTTTGTGACATACGCACATTAGCCTATGTCCTGTCCTGTCAACATGGAGTTCCATTATTACTTATGTGTGCTATTTTTATGTAAAATGTAGCTTTTAATCAAGCAACAGCGTGCATTTGTAGGCTTACTACTGCTGGAAAGTATGAGGAAAATATGGGTGCAGGAAGCTGAGATTTTTGGTGGCTGTGCATCTCTAAGGAGCATCTCAACACTACCCTCCCTCTTCCGAAAAGCAGAAACATGTGGGTGAAGTTCCGTAGTGAGGACTGGTGGGAACAGGATGTATTGCTGGAATTTAGTGACCTGGAATGGAAATGAAACTTCCGCATGAGTCGCCGGACATTTACACGTTTGTGTGGACTGGTAGAGGGATTTATGACCCTAAAAGTACAGGCCATCAGGCGTGTCGCTTTTTTTCCTTATACAAACTTTGAATACTGTACTATGACTATGCCTATAATGTTCCTATTATCATTATTGTCACAAGATTCTTGCTTAATCAACTCAGTTTATGTGAAAATACTCTACTGTTACTCTTAACACAAATCTATTAATAGAATGATTTTAATGGGTCAAACATTTATCAATAGATTGGTCCTTATTAAAATGATCATGAGCCAAAACCATTCAATTTCTTCAAAATAATTGCACAAATGAGGCCATGGGTGTTGTGGCAAGTTCGAGTCAGGGGTTTCTTCCATCATTTATTACTCTCAAAATGCTTGCTGTTGAACTGAAGCTGAATGCTCATGCTAAGTAGATACCATTAAGTGGCAATCAAAACAAATTCAAAACAGAGCATGCTTGTAGGATCTACTCTGATTGGTGGATTGCTGCGTTTCACCAGTTACGTTTTTATACACTCATAAATTAAAAGGAACGACTGATTTTGCCAAATGTAGTTGAGTAAAAATATTTGACTTTGAAATGTAAGAAAGTTTAAGTAAAAGTTTCCCTAAATGGAAATTCTTCAGAAAAGTATAGATACACAGAAAAGCTACTTAAGTACAGTCACGAATTACGAATTTACATTTACTGTACACCGCTGCCGTATATATTGTATCTAATGCTCATCTGAGGGAGTCGGATGTAGCAGGAATGTGCTGTCCAGACCCTGATTAGAAGATTAACTGTGCTAGGATGATGCATAGCCATACGGCAGAGCTGTCTCTCTGTGTGTGTGTGTGTGTGTGTGTGTGTGTGTGCGTGTATAGCAGCTGCACTAGTGTCTGTGCGCTGAGTCTCTCCTCCACTATTTCACTCCCACCGGACCTCTGACGTTCGCTTTCGCTCTACGCCATGATGACGCCACCGGAAGTGGGCTGATCGTTTACAGGCCGTGTCCCAAACCACATGCGCATGCTTCCACACTACATCTAACACCTAAAATAGTATTGTTTGTCGTATATCTTGTATAAGTATTTTGCTGGTAGCTAGGTTAAGTGTTTGGCAGACATTACATGGCTTCACAGGTTACCATGAGAACTGGCTGCTACCAGCGGTTACTTTCCAAACCAAACGCTACTCTATTCTAAATAGTATTTAAAATTAGAGAGAGAGGAAAGGAGGGAGGAAAGGAGGGAGGGAAGGAGAGACTGCAGCCACTGGCGTGAGCTTCGCATTACATTGCTCACTGTTACATAACGCAAGATCAGGGAGTTTGACACACCAGCGTGCGCACACACACACACACACACACACACACACACACACACACACACACACACACACACACACACTCACTCACTCTCAGTGAGTCAGGAACAACCCCCAGCATTGGAATGACTCATCTACACGTGCACACACACACACACACACACACACACACACCTGATGCTTGCTTAACAAACAGACACAAATACTCGAGCAGGTGGCAGTTACACAATACTGCATCATATCAACATTTGCCTAATTGTAACGTGCACGTTTGCCAGTGCTATAATGTACTACAGGTGTGCAACGTGCTCCTACCTTGCTCTTTAATTTGCCGAATCTGTTTCACAGTTTCTTTCAGGATTGCACATTTGTCGGGCTTGACGTTGAAGTTATCAATGTCGTTGATGTTGGCGAAAATCAGCTCGGCGAGCTCCTCGATGTATTTATTCTCCTGCTCGCGGTTTCGCTTCTCGGTGCTCCGCTTGGGGCTGGTGAGATGAAGACAAAAATCAATCGACAGGGTTTCTGCAGGTTTCACAAAGTCAAATGTAAAAAGAATTTAAGACCTTATTAAGACCATTAAGACCTAAATCACAGTATGGTTTAGAAACAGCGGCACTAAGTAAAAGACAGGAGGTGGAGCTGGAGGTAGCAGAGCTGAAGATGTTGAGATTTTTTGGGAGTGACGAGGATGGACAGGATAAGAAATGAGTTTAGAGGGACAGCGCATTTAAGGCATTTTGGGGACAATGTGAGAGAGGTCCGATTGAGATGGTTTGGACATGTGCAGAGGAGGAACATGGGGTACATCGGTAGGAGGATACTGAGAATGGAGACACCAGGAAGGACAAAAAGAGGAAGACCAAGGAGGAGGTTTATGGATGTGGTGAGGGAAGACATGCAGGTAGTTGGGTTGAAAGAGGCAGATGTAGAGGACAGGGGGGTATGGAGACGGATGATCCTCTGTGGTGACCCCTAATGGGAGCAGCCAAAAGAAGATCACGACATCAAAAAACACACACAAATACGTTGCAACTGGCCTTAAACAAGCCCTAGATTCATTTTTTCCGAGCCAAGTATCACTAAACTTGCACTTCCCCATAAAAAATAAATAATCCTCTTTTTTACATGTGTGGTACAATCCAGGAGAGATTCACGCTAATACCAGAAAGCTGTCTGGCTGTTGCGTGTTGATCTCATTTGCAGTCGTAATACAGCAAATTATATTTGGACTAACGGAAGAAAGAACTACAACACCATGGAAACAAACAAACAAAAACATTCTAAAGTGCTGCAGGAGCATTTCAACGAGCATTGAGGTAGCATGTGTTACATAGACAGTAGAAAATTAAGACCTTTTTAAAATGATTTCAGACCTAGAAAAGTGAATTTAAAACCTTTAAGGCCGAAAATGATTATTTTCTAATTTTTTGACTTTTTAAAACACAGCAGAAACCTTGAAAATTTGCGCAAATATTTTACTAGTAATGTGTAATAGAAATAAGATTAAAAAAACGAAAGCAATTGATATACATTTTTATCAAATTAACAGGTGATACCACAACTTTGGGCTAGAAAGTCCAAACCCGTCCCACATTTTACGCCTTAAATAATGCTTTAGAAATTCAGATGCATGTACCTGGAGAGAAAATGCATTCGTTTTATGCAAATAAGTGAACAAAGAAAGCAAAGTTGGTAACACACACAAACACACACACACACACACACACACACGCACACACTTACCTGGGACCGAGGAACTCTGATGAGCATTCTTTGCGTTTTTGAGACTCGACCCTAGCAGGGTCGGATGAGTTTTCCCCTATGCCGCTCATTTTAATACATATCAGCAACTGCAAAGTAAACACACACACACACACACACACACACACAGAGACACACAGAAACGTACTGACGTCAGCATACAGATTAAAATGGCAAAATACAAATTCGTGTAAAAAAATTAATTTGCTGTATTTTTCTAGGGATGGGTGATATGTTAAATAAACAACTGCTTCATAAAATGCAAAAAAAAAAACTTTTGTTTATATAAAAAACGTTATTTCATGAAACCTGCCATATCTCAGAACCCTCACTATCGAAAAATTGTCCATAATATAGATATTATATTGGTGCCCCGGCTCTACTAGCCATTTTGTCCTTTAATTAGAACAACAGTACATATAAAGGGTATAAAAAACATAAATATTATAATATATGCGACTAATTCATAGCATGCATAACTGATATAGCGAACGAGAGGAAAGTAAGCATATTTTAATCCACACATGTGATGAGAGAAGCTTTGTAAAGTATTGTTAAATAGGGAAGTGGTAGTCCAGTGGTTAAGGTATTCAGAAGGTCAGGAGTTCAAATCCCAGCACCGTAAGCTGTCACTGCTGGGTCCCTAAGCAAGGCACTCAATTGCTTAATTGTATAAAATGAGATAATTGTAAGTCGTTGTGAAATAGGGCACCTGCCATCGGCGTATTGGTGTGCGGAAATCCATCTGCTTTGATAAAAAGAAATAACGCAAAAGATCGCTCAATGGATCCCAGCGCAGCACAGATCCCAGCTAATCGGTGCTAATTAAAGGTTCGGGGTCACATGGCTTCGTCACATGGTCGATGCTGGGAGGCAAAAGTGCTGAGAAAAAATGTGGGGCAAAGGCGAAGTCAATCAATTCGATTCTACAATAGGTCTGTTCTCTAGAGGCACACACACAAAGGCAATGTGACAGAAAAAAAGTGATCGGGAGAACGGTAGAGGGGGAAATTCCAGACTAAACATCTACATGGAACCAAATCACAGGATCAGGATCAATCCACTGTTTCCACTCAAAGTGTGGGATTTTTGCACAAGGGCAAATCACTCGAGTCGAGATCTAGATTCTTATTTCCAGCTTGAGATGGTGCAATACGTGCCATGAAACCTCATGGCCAACATGCACTCTCCGTGCCAGCAGGGGGCGGTATTCATAGTCACATTTATATTCATGCAAATATGGTAAAATGAATAAAAATAGAACGAGTTCGATATAAATTGAGAATCTTGATTTTTGAAGCCAGAAACTGTGCAAGAATGACACTTTCGCTCCCAGCAGCATTGTAAATGCCAACAGGAATATATAGATTTAGATGGCGTGCCATTTCGAGACTTGGTCTTGAATGTTTTAAACTTTACTCACAGCACATCAGGATTATAAAAAAAAAAAACTGGTTGGTTATCGCTCACCGGCGTCGTTATGTATGCACAGGAAATGACATGGGCATCCCTCACTGCATGGAACTGGGAAATGAGCCGTAATGAATTATTGAAGGTGAAATGCATTTTAATAGGCACCACAGATGGTAATGGACTAGAGAATAAGATGTGGCTGCATAGTGGGGCAGAAAAACTAGTTAATGGGAGCTTCGGCAAGTAGGTCACTGAATAACATTGTATATAATAAAGCTGCTACACGAAGAAGGAAGTGAGCGACGCTGTAGTACGTTCGAGCGTGACGCCTGAAACCTCCTGCTACACGGCGTCACATTAGGAAATCGTCAATATTCTATGCTCTGAAACAGCCAGGAATATGACACGTGTATGGAAATGATACATATACATGCAGTCCAGACATATTTTTCAGGGAGCCACAGCAGGTGGATATTCAATTGAATATTCATATTAGATGAATGTTAAGAAAAACAGCAAGTTTCATTTATACAGAGACTTTCTCACTCTCAAGACTGTTCTGTATAGCCAAAGTAGTGTGTGTGTGTGTGTGTGTGTGTGTGTGTGTGTGTGTGTGTGTGTGTGTGTGTGTGAGTGTGTGTGTGTGAGAGAGAGAGAGAGAGAGAGAGAGAGAGAGAATATAGTTTTTAACATTTAGGGGGGGAATATCAAGAAGGAAAAGTGGAAGGAAGAAAGGAATAAAATAAAGAAATTAAAAGAAAAGAAAAGAAAACTTGAAAAATAAGTTGTATCAAATGAAAAGGGAAAGAAAAAGGTAAGAGAAATGGAAAAAGGAAAAGGAGGAAATTAAAGTAATGGGGAGAAAAGAGAAGAAAGAGAATAATTGAAAGTGGATGGATGGATGGATGGATGGATGGATGGATGGATGGAAGTAAAGAGGAAAGCATTGATGAATTGCTAGATGGATGGGTGAAGGAATGTATAAATGGGATGGTAGGGTGAATAAATGAATTAATATAGAAAAAGAAGGAGGTCAAATTACATATTAATAAAGAATAAATTAATAAAAGGAAGGCAAAAAGGCAAAAGGAAAGAAAAGAAAAGAAAATGAAAAAGGAAATTAAAAGGAGATGCAAATAAAAGGATAAGAGAAGAGAATTTGTAAAGAAAAAAGTAGAGAAAAGGAAATAAGAGGATGAGGAAAATGAGAGGAAGAAAGCAATGAAGGAAGGATGGAAGGAAGGAAGAAAGGAGAAAAAGCTTGGACAAACTGGATGGATGCATGGATGGATGGATGCATGGATGGATGGATGGATAGATGGATGGATGAGTGAAAGGAAGTAGGTAAAATTACATGAAGAATGAAAAAGTAAATGAAAAAGAAAACAAGACAAAAGGAAAGGTAGGAATAGGGAAGGAAAAAGTAAGAAATAGAAAAAAGGAAATCAAAAGCAGAAGCAAATAAAAAGGCAAAAGGGAGAGAATGGCTAAGAAAGGACAAGAGAAATAAAAGGAGGAGGAAAAGGAGATGAATGAAGAAAAAAGAAAGGCAGGAAGGAAGGAAGGAAGAAAGGGAGGGAAAACAAAGAAATTCAAAATCAAATTAAACAAGGAAATGTAGATGAAGAAATTAAGGAAGGAAGGAAGGAAGGAAAGAAGTAGCGAAGGAACTAAAACAGATGAAACAGCATTCACTCTTTGTGTTTCACTGCAAAAGATTCTTATTTAAAACATTTTTTAAGAACTTGATAAAGTTCATGCACCACTCTGATGTGTAGAGTCTGTGCTTTAGGGGACTTCGGTTAAGAAGACGGCGTAAGGAAGCTTCGTCCTGTTCTCCTGCACGCACTTCCATCAGCCAGCTGGCGTTTAAACAGATTAAAAAGTGCATTAAAGCGTCTATGAAACGGCACAAAGGCGGTGATCTGATTCTGCCCAAGACGTGTAAAGGGGTCCGACCTTCCCTCGTGAGAGACAACCGCATTTACCAAACGCCGTACCTCCGCACGTTACCAAATCAATCCTTAACAGATTTGGTGATTATTGATGTGGGACATATGCAATCCACGGGGCTCCAGGATCTCCGGAATGAGTCACTCATTCTAAATAGATAAATTACAATTTGAGAATGTACGAACCTTTTTGTGTCTCTACCTATATACACACACACACACACACACACACACACACACACACACACACACACACACACACACATACATATTAGCATACAGGTGTTGATAAAGCAACATTTTTCATTGGCTATTTCTTTCTTTGAGCCATGCTTTATCTGCAGTGTGTGAGCTAAGTAGGTGGAGACACACACACACACACACACACACACACACACACACACACACACACACACAAGGCTGCATGGTGCCAAAGCATGAGGCTGGCACGCTGTTAGGGCCTGGCGCGCTCACACACACACACACACACACACACACACACACACACACACACACACACACACACACACACACACATTACGTAAGGCGAGTGCTGCTATTGGATCCCTGCTGGATTGCAGTGGCCTACTTTACCCGAACGACAGAGAGAGAAATCAAATCACTGCAACGAGAGCACAGTTACTTTAGAACACAGACACACCAGTTAAAACGTAACACACGCCATGAGAAGCTGCTTCCTTCCTGATAAAAGCTGTACACACTTTTACACCTTCACATACACTTCCGATCTACTCGAAAAGAAAAAAAAAAAGAAATACACAGTATGTTATTGAGGAAGCCTTGAAAATAGTGTCTCAGCCCGGTCCAGACTCAATGTGAGTGTATAACGACTGAGATATCACAATGACCGACAGCTCTATTGTGAATTGGTCATACAAACCAGGAGGGCAGGCGATTAAAGGAAAGCAAACATTTCTGTCAAGAGCAACTCAAGCTCTGCGAACAGTCTCCACGACTTCAACCCTCATTTCCTGAATGACACCGAAATCAAAACAAGCCGACGCGTTTGAGCTTTTGACAGCTTTCACCCTCTGGACATGTTGCAAGAGCCAAATCATTTCACAACATGATGTTGCTGAACGCTGCATTGAGAAAAAAAACCAACAGTGTGTAAGGTGTTCAAATGAATTCAAATCAATTTAAAGGCCATAACACGTGAATTACGCCGTTTAAATCCTCGCCGAACCAGTAGACACTGGCGCACTGTGATGGGGGCGGAGATATCATGCAAAGAGGCCCCGCCCATTAGGATCGAACCGTTTCAGGACAGGGTAAAGGTTATCAGTCAGAAGAGCGATATATTGACTGGCTAGGGCTCTCCTGAGTCGGGAAAAGCACGTGTCATGAATGTATTTGCACGTGCACACTTTTGTGCAATGACAGGGAAATTCGTCTCTTCGCGAAACTCGCTGCCGCAACCAGCTTCATGCCTTTTTTTTGCACAACACGCTTACATTTCATACTTGCACAGCTGCACTTTATTGGAAAATAATCATAAAAAAAAGCCACATTTCAGTTTCGGCCTCTGTAGAATGTGAATGTGAAATACTGCAAGAAATGTTTTTTTGATTTACATTTTTCTATTGTAAATTGTATTTTTAGTTTTCTATTTACTATAGAAAAATATAATATAAATATATTTAATTTTATAAAAATAAAAATGAAATTTCTTGGTTTTATTATTACTATTTTTTAGTTCTTTTTAATTTTTTTTTAGTATTTATAATTCTATTTTTATTTTACTGATATTATATTTTATTATACAGGTAATCCCCAACCTACGATGATGTGTTACGATGAAGACCCCATCGTAACTTGGCCTAGTCTACCCAGAAGTCTTAAAGAATGATTGGTATGGGGTACTATACTGTAATGTGTTGAAGATGTAATAAATCACAGTACACAGTACAGCTACATAATTTAGCAAAACAGAGCAATATACTGTATATAAAAAAACTATTGTTTCCCCACGGACCACTAATTCTGTTGTACACCACTCGCTAAACTCTGGAGTGCTCTGGGATGCTGCAGAATGAAAAATGGAGGAACGGGGGGGAAAACAGCGAAGGGCCGAGAAAACATTCAGGCCAAAGAAAACGACAGAAAGTTTTCAAAGTTTGGGATCATTTCAAACTAAAACAAAGAAAACACCATACATAGTCATTTGAAATAGAGTTTTTATTTATATATTTGCATTTTGATGTAATATGGCAATGAAATGCACTAAATGGTTTTAGTATTCGCAGATTGCAATTGAAAATCTCACTTAAAAGGAATATTTTTTTCTCTTCTATATTTAGTATTGCTCTTTAATAAAGAAAAAGTACTTCTTATCTGATGGAATAATCGATCACTGAAAAATTGGATAGCCGCTGCCCTAATTCACAGTAACGTATGTGGCAGCGGGCGCGTGCATGAGCGCCGATTCGGGACGTCCCAATAAATCATACCACGTATACGTTGCTTCTTCCTCTTCTTTTGGCTTCTCCCATTAGGGGTCGCCACAGCGGATCATCCGTCTCCATACCCCCCTGTCCTCTACATCCTCTTTCCAACCAACTACCTGCATGTCTTCCTTTACCACATCCATAAACCTCCTCCTTGGCCTTCCTCTTTTCCTCCTTCCTGGTGGCTTCATCCTCAGCATCCTCCTACCGATATACCCCATGTCCCTCCTCTGCACATGTCCAAACCATCTCAATCTCACCTCCCTCACCTTGTCCACAAAACGTCCTACATGCGCTGTCCCTCTAATAAACTCATTTGTAATCCTGTCCATCCTCATCACTCCTGATAAAAATCATCTTCAGCTCTGCTTCCTCCAGCTCCACCTCCTGAAGATGTTGAGATTTTTAGGGGAATGACGAGGATGGACCAAACTGCGCAAAACTTACAATATTTTAAATAGATTTGTTGTATCAATATCGTGATTGTAAGCTTGCAAGCATATATATATATATATATATATATATATATAAAATGTGAGGGCCCGGTTCTGGTAAGCATTTCACAGCATGTTGTACTTTGTATGGTTAGAAATGATATTTGAATTTGAATCTGAACCTCAACCACCACTGCCACATTTCTAACAAAAATTATTCACATACGCAGTCATGTTTAATAAATATTATGTTCTTATAACCAAAAATGAATACTTCCGCTATGATTATTACTGTTATTACTTACTCAAATGCCAAAGCAGCTGTATTATTATTATCACTATACTGCCACAGCAGCAGGTTTAGGAATAGCTGCAAGCCCTCTGCTCTCACTCATCTAAACTATGCACTAATGCTCTACTTGCACAAGAACTATTATCCTATTGCACTTTATTCTTGCATAACTGTTACAGTTTACAACTGCTAATAATCTGGCGGCTGATCTCAACTGTCAATACTTTTAGTTAGCTTGTGAGATTTATTGCCATTTTTGCATCAGACTATTTTTATTGTCTCCGTACATGGACGGTGCGCGACGACATTAAAGTTAAAGCTCAATCTTTATCTCCACCTTTATTAAACCGCAACGGGAATGATCTCATATAATATTAATGCACAGCAATTATTTTCCGGCAAATGCACAGCCCTTCAGTTACGAAAAGAAACTTGTTGGACTTGTTATACTGTATAGTCACTAGACATCAGGCAAAAATAAGGAATGTTTATTGTTCCGCCACCTGCTGGTTTCTTTTTATTCAATAAAGCTGTTTTATTTTTATTGGTTTACTTCAAAATTGATTTTCTACAAGGCCGCCTGCTCGCGATTTAATAGATTTCTTCCCCCGACTCCTACCGGTTAGCACATAGTCTATAAAATACTTCACAACATCTCTTCTATGCTGAGAGCACCAGTACTGACTCAGAAGAGTCACTGAACATTAACAGTCACAAGAGTATTATGACATCATGAGACTGTTATGACCCGGTTATGTCAGTGTTATGGCAAAGGGACCATATTAAACCCAGAAAATACCCACAATAAACGTTCGGGTACTAGATTGCGTTCAGAATCGCCCCGAGTTTAGCTTGCTGAGTGGGCAATTTTCGAAACCATCTCCACTTTAGAGGCTCCGCCCCTCAAACTAGTGAATGTGAGCAAAGTAGGGCTGTTCAAATTCCTAGAACACAACAGAAGTATGTTTGGGACACCGATGTTGGTGCGTTTTCTCGAACCAAAAATGTTACATAGCACGCAAAATTTTTAACTTTTATGAACCCATGAACTTTCCATCATTCCTGCTATTTTTATTCCATTTAATGAGATGAACATAGAGCATGCTTTTTGATTTTTTTGAATCAATCAAGCATAAAATATGCATCGAGTACAGAACATTCATACAGAACATAATATTCTGGCATCTTGGAATTGTGATGAAATCACATGACGAATCATTCGTGTTTAAAAAAAAAAAAAACGTCTCTTTCAACTTTCAGATTCATCCGCTTTAGACGGATATGTGCTTGGTGGTGAGAAAACGCTGTTTCGGTGTAGACAGAAAATCGACAATCGTAGGACCAGATGTATTCAAATCATTTATCAGTGTCAGTATAGAAGAGGTTTTGAATTGACTCAGAAAAGAATTACCACCTATTTCCTAATTAAGATGAAATTCTAACTTATAAAACAAAACAAAACAAAAAACAAGCAAATGTATTAATAACTATTATGTGTTCCATTATATAGATATAGACAACCGTATTCATCTTGGCCTTTTGCTTTGTCTCTGATTTGCTCTTCCTGACAAACTTTCACTTCCCTTTCCTACATCAAATGAGCTGTACATTTCCTGCCAGCTTGTTCAGTGCAGCTGCAGAAGGCTGGAAAATTACACACCACGCTGCAGATTTCATACCCGGCCGGCGCGGCTATGAGCGGGAGTTTAAACTCCTACCAAAATATCAGTGCTACAGCACAGCGTGAAGTTAATTAACCCACAGAGCTCAAAGTTTATAAAAGAGGGAAACTGCAACAGAGAAACATTTGACGATGTAGATTGCTGGGGGGTTTTTTCGGAACATTCGGTCACTCTGGAGTGAGAAATCTACCTTAAATGCATGTGCTCCCTGGGTGGGCGGGATCAATGCTTTATCTTCCTTGTCAATCACAGTGACACTATCCAATCATGGGTGTCTGTATATCGAACTGGGTTGATAGCGCTCTGCTCTGAGTGATGACTGGGATGCAGCACGAGCGAAGAAAACAAACACGATGACGCCAATTTGATCCTATTTTTGTTTTTGGTTGGGCTAGCTACAGAATATACACTAGGGGTCCCCTAATTTTTTCTGTGAGGGCCACAACATTTGTCCTTTCTTAAATGGAGATTTTCTTATGATTTTATATGTATTTATTTTGCCTCTTAATGTTAATTTATTATTTTCTTATGCAGTTTTCAGGCAAATCAGCATTACTTTTCAAGAGATATATAGCCTATTAACAGAGCATTATTACTATCATACTGAAATTTTTTTATATACATTGTATATGCATGTGGTTGGTGGGTGGATCTAACAAATAATTAGGCAATGTACAGTGTAGGCAATGTACAGTTTTTTCACATTTTGTTATGTTACAGCCTTATTCTAAAATGGATTAAATTAATTATTTTCCTCAAGATTCTACAAACAATACCCCATAATGACATGTGAAAGAGGTGTGTTTGAAATCAGGATACTGAATCAAAAACAAACATAACACTACATGTAAAATAGTACTGAATATTATTACAAAAATACTAAATAAAAAAAGTACTGAATTAAAGAAATGTGCTAAAGGAAATAAATACGAATATATTCATTAATAAATATAATTATAAGTGAAAAAAAGTGTAAAAACAAAGAGCACGAGGCATCAGTGAAATGCCCCTAGAGGCCACTCTCATAATGACAGCGGACTGGAAGCCGGAAAAACTATTGGTATGCATTTTTGCAGAAAGCCAATTGTTCAAGCAATCAACTATGAGTTCCTTAACCTCTTTCTGATATTTTATTTTAAAAGATATGACATGAAACATGATTTATTTAAACCTACAATTAAAAAATTTATTTCAGAGGGCTATATTTTGGGGACCGCTGATATATACTACATGGTAACCTGACTCTTCCAGCCATATGTGGTTCTTCCAAAAACTGTTACCATTAAGGTAGAATTTGAGTGTCCTGCTATTGAGCTCTATAGACCTCAAACATATTAAACACTATTGGGATGAATGTAAACGCTGCACACTTGCATTTAATGCATATCGAATAATATGATCAAAAACACGTACTATATCGACACAATCTGGCTAAATTGTGTAGACGAACAGAGATGCTCTAAAGAAAGAAAGAAGGTCGGATGGCAGGGGTGCCTCTCATTTCTTTAACGTCATTTCCTTTTTCCTCGTTTCTTAGCTTCTCTCTCTTCAAGCAAGCAAGAAAAGAAAACCAGGACAGGAGGAATCAAGGACAAACGTATTTTGGAAAACACTGTACACCACACACATATTTTAACTATTCATCCTAAACAGGTTTTTACATCTGACTAAATATTTTAATGGAGTTATGTTAGTTCCCAATATGAATTCAAGCATAATTAAAATGGAGTAATATTAACTGTCAATTTCAAACAGGTATCAATTGTGAATTCAGGGGGAAGGGAAAAAAAGATAGCAAGAAAACCAGAGAGATGGACTGAGAAAAAAAGATGAAAAAGAAAAAGAGACCAACTAACCGATAGTGAGAATGAAAGACAGGCAAAATAACACATGACAATCAGATTAAAAGAAAACAAACAGGCAGACAGCAAATGAAAGACGGGCAGAAAGAAAGACAAATAAGAGGCAGACTGAAAGAGATCTAAGTGATAAAGACAGACAGAAAATGGACAGAAACATTAAAAAATGAAATTGTAGGAAAGAAAAAAGAACCTATTCTTTTGATTACTTTATGAGCTTGACTAAAGGAGGCGGAAAAAAGTATCTCTCTCTCTCTCTCTCTCTCTCCCTTTTATACACACGCACACACACACACACACACACACACACACACACACACACACACACACACACACACACACACACACAAATGAACGAGAAATAGCAAAAGGAGGAGGATCAGGAATATGAAGGAGTGGCTGAGAGAAGCTCCTCTCATCTGAAATGGGAGAGCAGATTTGAGAAGAGAGGGAGGGAAGGAACAAGGGAAGAAGGCATCATCTCATCCTAAATTACAAGCCAGAAATCAGAGAGAGAGACTTTAGTGAAAGAAAGAAAAAAAAAAAAAGCAAGAGACTCGGTCTGACAGAGAAAGTGTGAATAATAAAAATAAGTGGGACAGAGAGAGAGAGAGAGAGAGCGACAGAGGGGAGGGGGGAAACTCAGCTCCACTCATAAGCTCATTCTGCCTTCACTCTGAAACCATCCGTTTCCGGAAAGCTGATCACGTTCATAAATCTTTAACATGGCGGGCCACTTCAGAGGGCCACTGGGAGAACACTCCATCATACACACGCCAAAAACGTGAGAAAGAGCTGAGAGTGAGAGAGGAGAGAGAGACAGATCTGTTTTCCTTTATTCTTTAAAGACATGCCACATCTTTTTAAAGCTATCAAATATAATACCACTGACAATAAAACTAAACATGAATCTATTAGATGCGTTCTCACTATCTTTTCAGTCTGCATATGATACGCATACACACTACATTCAAACGATTTTCAGCTTTAACTGTTCTTACTGCTCAGCTTTTAAAACTATTTCAAATCACAGATCACACCCTGGTCATTCAATTGCATCATTGTATACTATTTGGCAACCTCCTGAATGTGCTTGCCTCACACAAAAATGGACACACACACACACACACACACACACACACACACACACACACACACACACACACACATATATATATATATATATATATATATATATATATATATATATATATATATATAATAATTACCGTTAAAAATAATAATATAATTAATATAATAATATTACCTTGAATATTAATATATTTATTATATTATATTTTATATATATTATATTATATATATTATATATATATATATATATATATATATATATATATATATATATATATATATATATATATATATATATATATTTTTTTTTTTTTTTTTTAGGGCTGTAACGGAAGACAAGATTCACAAAAAGTACACAAAAGTCACGGTTCAAAACATACTTCCTGTCGTTGTCAATTGTTTTTTTGACAGTCTAGGGACATGGATATTTACTCAATTTAATCAATATATAAAAGTGCATAATTAGATTTATTCTGTTTATTTTTTATTTTTGCGAGTGTGAGGTGGAGACTAAACAAACCTGCGGCCCTCTACTTAATTTGTTTGTGAGGGAACTTTGATTTGAACTATGCTCCACTATTCATAAAACAAGGAACAAACAAGTGTACAATTGCACCTCTAATATATATAAACAACATTGTTTTCTAAGTCTGATTTCCAGGATTGTTTTTTCATTTCTTTTTTTTTATTTTGGGGTTTGTGTGTTTATATATCACATTTAATCAAAAAAAGGATGATTAGCAATAGAGGTATTTATATTTAGCCAAAGCATCCAAACATAAATACAGACAACAACAAAAAAATGTATTAATAAATAATAATAAATAATTAAATTGGAATGAGAAACCAGCAGCACAGGGTGATGACATTTTTTTTTCTCTCAAAATTGTATTTCTGACTGAAAATCAGGGCTCTTGATTAATCATGTGTACGAATAGTTTTTTCGCATAAACTCTGTAAACACGCTTTGTATATAATAAATTGTTTGGTCTTTATCTGCGTACATTTATGCATACTACTGACCAACACAGAGAAGTGTAATCATGGCTAAACTAACTGGCAATAGATTTTCAAAATGTAACCATGAAACTGAATTTATTTTTAAGACAAAACAAAAAAAACATTTTTAATTTACTTTGATTAACAGCCTGTCATTCATCGTGAAGTGAATTTTCGGGGCATTTCTTGCAGTTTACGTGTGGGGTTCATGTGCGTGTGCCAATTTCCGACGAATTCAGACTAATACATTCTTTGAGAAATGAAGCCACAGAATATTCCTTCTCTTTTTCCCAGCAATGCTTTGTGACAGTAGATTTTTGGGGACTAGCATCAGTAATTCAATAGCATATGCTATTATCTTGGCGATTTGATGACATTTGCAGCTTCGAGGCCTGTCTCAATCTGTTGACATACATGTATCTGCACAGCTCTGAATCTCTGCTTTATGAGACAGTGACTTATTAAATAGCGAGGCACCAAATGTCTTCTGTTTGGGACGCAATCAAAGCTGTTATGACATGTTTAGTACCTTAAGTTTGCTTCTATAGCGCTGTACTCGAGCTACAGGCTAACGTAGCTAAACATGCAGATTTTTGATGTTCGGTTTTCAGACACACACGAAGACAAAACAAACCACAATAACTTAATGTAGGCAACTCCTTCATAAGAAAAACCGACTAATGATTCGTGTCAGCTGCTGACTCACACTTCTGACGCTTGAACAAATTAATGATGATGAATACAGCTCGCATCAAAATGCCTTATGTCGCTTTTCAAGTTTGTCCAACAAAAAATGTGTGATTCATCAGCAGCCAAACATCTGACATGTGTGGTGTTTATAGTGGGTTATCCTGCATGTGGGTACGCAACCAACAAAAGTGAATAGCCAACCCGGTTTCCTTCAGGAAGAAACAACGACCAACTGCTCCGAAAATCAAAACGCCTTTTAAAAGTATGGTTTAGGTTACTAATTAGTGTTTTTCCATCTTCCTCCAAATGGAATTGGTTAGAAAAGACATGTTTGGGGTTTCCTGAACAAAGTAGACAAAAGGCTCCAGTTGTGTAGAATTGAATTTACCACAAAGGAAGGGAGAGAAAACTTAAAGAACAACCTTACAACAAAAGCTAAAGAACAAGGAACAATAAAAAGCAGCAATGGCACCCAGTAGAGATAGTGGGACAACACCAGCAGTGGATTTTATATCAAAGAAAGCATGTACATTTATGAAACTTTGGCAGACACTTTTATCCAAAGAGAATAAAAATGATCTCATTTTTATAACAGCCGAGCTTTTGAGGGTCAAGTACATACGGGCCCAGAATTTCAATGTCTTTATAATAACTACATTTGAGGAAAAAAAAGCATGTTTGGAAAATGAAATTAGAAATGTGTACATGAGTGGTCTACAACATAGTGCTTAATGGGTACCTGGAAGTCTGCATGGGGTCTGTGAGTCGCCCACCAAGCCCACTTTATAAATAGGTGCAATTTTAATCCTTCAGGTTTTGTTCTGTTTCAGATTATTCCTACTACTTACATTAAATACATACAACATTAGAAAATTGCCATTATTTTACCATTTTAAACAGTTTCAAGTTCATATACTGTATAAATATTTGATTGTTCATACGTTTTTCAGGATGTTGAATTACAAAAAAAATATTCATAAATATATTTCATTTATTTAGTCATTCATATTCATTGGCCAGGATATTAAGATAATCCTGGCCAATGATATTGAAATTTATATATAACGACGTAGGTGACATTTTGGCACTGGGCGTGTCCCAATCCAGACACTACAGCAAAAATAAATCCACAGGCTACCATTTTTTATATATATTATTATTCTATTCTTTTAACTACAAGTAGTAAAAGTCTGAGATTTTGTATGCAGCCATGAAGAAAGTAAATACACACTTCCTAACAGTCCTACTTTATCAGCCTTTTTATCCACACCACAACTTTTACACCTACAGCCTTTGTTGCATTGGGAATGATCTGAAAGGGGATGAGGAAAAAATGAGTGTGCAAGAAGAAACAAAGAGAGAGAGGAAAAGAATGAAGACGAGGAGCTTAAAGAGGAGCTTATCCTCTAAGTCATCTGCTCCTAATGACAGCTGATGAACTGGCCATGCAAATCTCATGTGAGCATCTCGAGCCGCTCCTCCCCCATCAAACACAGTCACACTCTCACACACACATACACACACAAATGCACAGCTATGCTTACACCCACATCTAATTTAGTCTTAAAAGAAACAGTTTGGGCTCCTAGTTTTTTTTTTTAAATGCTGATATTTTTTTGCTAAAAAAAAAAAAAAAGTATTTTTATTTTCTGACAACCAAAAAGGATGAAATGTCCACACGAACGGGTATCGCATGCCCACACACACTTACAGCTCACACATGCAGCGCACAGCCAGCGCGTGAAAATTCCTCCGGCTTCTGACACTGTGCTCAGAACAAGAGGCCAGGGTTGCCAGATCCTCAGGACAAAAAAAAAAAATGTGGACGGTCAGAACTGGCCCAAAATAACACAGCCCAGTACCAAAACTCGCCTGTTTTGAAGTACAACACTTTGACTAAAACAAACAACACCAAGTATCCATACACAGCCCTTTCTCCAAGTCTTGTATAATTACATTTCTACTCAATGCATTAATAGAAGTATAACTTGAAGAATCAAATCACTGACTCACTGAATGATTTGTGTGAGTGTATAAAAAGGTATAGATAATCAATAAAATCGATTTATAGCCAAGACAACATGGAAGAAATGTCAAAGCGCAACAGCCATTTGAAAGTAGCCCAGTTGTGAGAGAAAACAGCTGACCTGGCAACACTGTGAGAGGCCTTTCGGTCATGTGACCCATGAGAGCAAAGGCAGAAAAAGGCAGAGCAGGTGGCGCGCGCACACAAACACACACACACACACACACACACACACACACACACACACACACACACAGTCTGTCCTCGATGGCAAAAGTGCAACCAAACAAACAAGAGCCTGGAGGCCATAGATAGGAAAATGCGTCTTGTTGCTAACTGATAGAAGGCAAGAGATTAAAACCGCAAATACAATGCGAGCGTGAACGGCGAGATATAAACAAGAAAAGAGTTCCTCTTTCGCTGCACGAGCCTGGTTTGACAGGAAACGGCGTCACATCTCCGCAGAAACCGCACCAGCTCTCACTTTCATTCATCACTTATGTTAACACGGAATCATTTTACCCAACTGGGTTTTAAAAATACACCCCATTCTTACAGCCTAAATCAGCTACAATTCTTAAAGTAGGTGTGGCGTGGGGAGTATAGCTACCTGATAGAGCAATCTGAATTACACTGAATTACCTTATCTATCTATCTATCTATCTATCTATCTATCTATCTATCTATCTATCTATCTATCTATCTATCTATCTATCTATCTATCTATCTATCATTGTATGTAAGACAAGTGATGGTTTAAAACGTTCATTAAGGAGGCAAGAAAATGTCACAAATAAACTCTTGACAAGGCACACCGGTAAACTGGAAACCATTCCAGGTCACTACCTCATGAATGTGCTGAGAGAAGCTTCAGAAAAAGCGTCATCAAAGCTTAATGTACCTACTTTGGACAATATAAAACATTCTAATACACTTTGGTTTACTACATCATTCCATACATGTTCTTCGTTTGGATGTCTCCAGTATTTAAGGTGCAATGTTGAAAATACTACAACTTTAAGGACATGACAATGGTTAACTAACTAGCTAGCTAGTTATTTAATTACCCTCGCTTAGATGCAAAAAAACACAAAAACCTGGTGCAACACAGCCAGTAATCTTTTAGCTAGTCGTCTATGACAGGCCAAATTTATTTGACACATGACTTACTGATTTTTTTTTTATCATTCAGTATTGATTTCCTGTTAAACAACCTTGCTAGCTTTAAACCAAGATGGCTGCCAATGGTGCAAACATTAATACCTCCACGGCACACTGCTTCAATACCGAGCATTGGACCAGTTTGCCAAAAAGACAGTCTCAGTTACCAGACCCATGAAGCGAAACATTAACAAGATAATAATCATTTCCCAATATCATGGCATACTGTTAAAACCACACAACAGCCTGTGTGTGTTTAGGCTCACCTCAGTTTCAGTCCTCACACACACTCAGGCCATTCCTGCAGCGGAGGAAATCAATAGGCATCGTCAGCTTCAATCACTGGTTAAAAAAAAAAAAAACAGGCATTATATAAGGAAGGTTTAAACATTTGCATTATTTGATATTTTATAACCATGTCCAAGTGTTGATTAGCCAATCGAGTAGATGAAGCTAAAGGGCTAAATATGTGGCTAGCTTCTTAGTTAGCGAGATGAGATTACAAATCAAACAAATACAGTATAGACTGCACTGCAATGGGGTTAGACATTCCCAAAATCCTTTTCCATGCGGTTGAAACATTTTAAACATCTTAAAAGGTCTTACGTTTGACAGGCAGTTTTCTCAACCTTTTTTTTCCCATTTGCGACAAAGCTGCCTTAGTAGGCCGTGTTTTAAAGCAGGGATAAAATCGGTCCTATTCAAAAGACTACACAGGACAATTACCCTCTAATAACCCTTATTTCGACTGATTTTCAAACGAGTTGAACATGTGCCCTTTCTGTTTATATAAACCATGATGAAACTGGCACTAAACTTCATATTTTTAAACAGACATGATCTTTGAACGATATATTGTAATATGAATGATGTAATGTGATTAAAAAAACAAAACAAACAATACACAGAATGTAGTGCGCTGTCTTCAGCTAATTATCTTTCTATACACTAAGCATCATGATATATTCATGCCATATTGACTTGATATATCTGTAAAAGCGATATTTAGACCCCAGGCGGCTCGGTGATGTTAGCCTCCTGGGAGCTGTGTGATATCAGTGTGTGTGTGTCAGCGAGACAGCTGAGATTTCCCAGACCAGTCAGACTGAGTGCAGTTTAAGCTATTTAAAGATGCCAAGCTGCTTCGGCACTGATCTGGAGTCAGGAACGCGCTGCCTCTCTGAAGGGCAACAGAGGAAAAAAGAGAGAATCTGGACTTCATCCATCAGGAAGCACCTGAAGTCAGAGGGCTCACCGCAATTATATAGATCAGCTACTGGTTTATGTCATCGGCTCGAGAGCGGAATGCTCAAGATAAAGGGGGAAGGGATACAGAAAAGTGTGTTTTAGTGGTGAAAAGATTTTACATCACAACACAAAATATATATTCCAAGTCTATATATAGATCCCAAGTCTTTTCAGAATATCTATACCATTATTTTATAGAATAGGATGTGACAAGATTTGGCATGATTAAAAACAAAAAAAAAACAATTTATGGTCCTTCATGAACAGCAGCTCCTTTACACAACAACTAATAACCCAAAAATACTCAAACTTTATAAAACCCCATTTACGCACCCTCCAAGAAAAAAAAAAAAAAATGCAACTAGTGCTGATCTCCGACTGAAAAATACGATCAGCTGAAGACTTGACAGCTGCAGTATACAGTCTTTTATGCATTATGCATTACAATATATATATGATAATTTTTTGGAAATAAATTCACAAACTGTATAAAGCGAAATGTAAATGTAACGCTTAATAGACTGAATAATATTCAGTTCATATAACTGAAATATGATGATTATATACACCCTTTTAATAATGTAGTATCTTAATTACAATAAAATTGAATAAAAACCACACAAAAATTAAGTGAAGGCTGTCAATAATGTGTAAGCTGACTTTAAAACCTACTCCTCTCAGAGCACACACTCATCCCAAAACAATTATGAGAAGGAACGAGTTCGTCATTAATTGGGGGGGGGGGGGGGGGGGCATTTGCAGAGGAACAAGGGGGGGATAATAATCGCGCTGATAATCACGCCGAAGCTGGTAACGGATTTAATCGTGTCCTGCACGTCTTCAGGGCCTGTTCGGGCCACTAGGGAGTCTGCTCTGGCTTATTAGATGGTAACATGAAGTACGCCTTTTTAATTACGTTCTGAAAGTAATTAGCAAAAAAGGAGGTTTAAATCATATCTCTCTCTGGTTCCAAAATTAGTTGCAGGAAAAAAAAAAAAAGCAGAAGCAGTGAAGCTGTAGTAGGATCGTGAATGTGATGACTTCTATTACTCTGAAAGCACCAAGCCAAGAGGACACAAAGCTCTAAATTCTCCACTATCAACAAGTCTGTAGGCATGTGAAGATAAACTGGAGATTGCTGCAACATTTAACAGATACAATAATGTTATCATGGAGGAGGCCACTGAATTAGGCAACACATTTTAGGAGGGTGAGAACTTCTATCCCCTTTGCAAGCTAAACCATGAAACCCATCCACTCTGTGCAGCTGGGGATGGTTCCACATCTACAGCCTAAAAATCCATGAAGCTGCTGAGCAACTCAAGAACTCAAGAAGAGGAATGATTCGGACTGTAATTAATATCAACAGTCTACTACAGTCGCTCAGGACAGTTTGCATGAATAGATCTGCATTTATATACCTATTACTACACCTCAACAATGTAATTACGATGAATGGACATTCGGTGCAAGACAGATGAGGATGGGTTCACTTTTGAGTCTGGTTCCTCTCAAGGTTTCTTCCTCATACCATCTCAGGGAGTTTTTCCTTTTCAAAGTCGCCACTTACACATTTTTTAACACCTTATATATACTTTTATACACCTTTTATATACTTTATCTGTTTAAGCTGCTTTGAGACAATGTCCACTGTAAAAAGTGCAATACAAATAAAATGTAATTGAACTGTAACATTTCTTTGTGGTGCTGTATAAAGATCTAAAACAGTGTGAGACAATTTAATGGAGTTGCATTAAAATAACTACAAGTTTCTTCATTCTGAAGCTTTCTCAGTGAATTCGAAACAAACACGATTTTACAATTTTACCCCAAATTCACTCAAGCAGTCAAAATACAATTAGTGCCAGACGTGATTTTTGAGATTTATGCTGGAGCTAAATCTAATCTAATAAAGAGCAAACAAATAAATAAAGATTATATGCACCACTCAGCACTGAGCTCAGCGATATTTGCCTAAATCACCTCAGTGCAGGGAATAATGTGTAATAAAAATGTGCTTTGTATTAGCAATGGTGAGAAGTGTGGCTTGAACAAATATAACTTTTACCACAGTTTGTAGTGTTACAAACTGGACCTAAAAAAAGGCTGCCGTCTCAAAAACTTTCAGCATGTAATACTGCATGGTAGCATGAATGGCAACCGGATATAACATTGTCTGTGTTAAAATATTCTATATATTCCTGTGTGATTTCATATCCTTTCAAAGCTGCGTTGTATTTTCAGTGTCTTACAAGTTATGACCGTCATATTTAAATAACAATATTAATTACCACGTCTGCTTTTTCATTTTCTCTGTGTCACGTATATAGGCTGTGAAAACTCGAATGGTATCGCAAAGGAAATCGCAAAACGCAAACGGTAATGCAAGATTTGCAATTGCGTTTGGATCATGTCACAGTTTATTCACCCACATATGGAAATACAATTTACTTTTTGAATATTGTCAGGAATATCCTTCCATTTACTCACACACACACACACACACACACACACACACACACACACACACACACACACACACACACACACAAAACATCAACATGGGCATGGACAAATACGGATGCTTTATGCAAATGTATGTTTATTATTGGTGAAACCAAACTCAACATAGAGCATGAAGACACAATTTTCTTGTAAAGGTTTTAAAGTAATTATGGTGGTCCAAATTACGTAAATCATCAGGACACCAGACGTAACTTTTGCTATGTTACCACACGGACGGTTTTAATTGCCGGATGTGTGCATCATGGAGGATTTTGGTGCTTGTTTTAACCCTTGGCGCATCAGTAACCAAATGTTTAATGAATAAAAATGTATTCAGTTATTGTTTTAATAGCTGAGTAAAGAAAGGACGTTGTGAATAAATGCGTGGTGTGATGAAAGTTTTAATTTCGCTTCTTTTATATTAATTCATTTATATTTTTTCATAAAAATGGTCATCCATACAAATGCAATATATATAAACATGTCTTTTGGCTTAGTTAATTAACGTCCTCTTTAGCCTCTAATGTTTTAATAATGGTACCCCCTCCAATATTTTACATTTGGGATCGTTTTTTTGAACAAAACTCTGATTGATACCTTGCCAGAACTTTGTTCCAGATTTGTTCTGATAGTTTTTTTTCCATGTTTGTTTACGCAACTTCAGGTCTTACTGGAAACTGTTGTAGTTAACACTGAGAACACAGGACACTTTAGTTGCACACAAATAGACTTCCTTCCACTAATTACACAACATCTGCAACAGAGTAGTAGTAGTTTCACACCAATGGAGATGCATAATTATAACATTACTATTTGTAGGTTATTCTATTTGGAAATAATTGCTATTTGATATATTTGTCAATATTGATATATGAACACGATTGATAGTTTTTCCTACTTCAGTATTATAGGGAACGTTAGTGTTGGTTCATGACATATAATTCCAATTGTCAATTTCACTTTCAAGTAAAAAAAAAAAAAAAAAGTGCTAACATGGTTAATGGAAAGGATTAATTAAATCAGTATGGACGATTTTCCTTACATTACACTTGTTTAATCAAACTACAAGGTCATATATACTGCAAAATAGCATTAATCAATAACAGCACACAGATATGAACACTTCCATTTAGTTGGTTGCGAACAACAAAGCTATTTTCATAGATTTGATTACAAGGATGCAAAGCAATTACAAAAACTTTGTGTTACCCATCAGTCAGTAGCTGCACTGTTTGTTCTCTTGTTTACACATCCTGGCAATCAAAAAAAGTATGAGGATGTCTTAACAGATCCTTTATTGACAACCGTTGAACTGTAATGCTTAAACATGAATGAAGAAAAATTCTCGTCCAAAATCAAACCTAAGCAGCAAACTGTGGAGAATGTTCTTTCCTAATATTAGCATCTGTTAAATTTTTTTTTACAAGCCATGTTAGAAGCCAAATAACTTTTACTGGTTTGGGCACTTTCATGAAATGTAGGCAAATAACGTGTTAATGAATGTGTGAAAGACGTCTGTCAGAAATCCTTCCTTTTCTCAACGAGCAGGTGTTCACTTCTCTGCAGTACAGTTGGATAATAGCTAACCTCAGGCTAAACACACTGCTCGTGTCCCAACCTATAATATATTCAGCTCGTTAACTGCTTCCATATGAAAAGCGCAGCATACAGATGTGAACTTGCTGTCTCATCGCAAACATCTTTCTTGCAGATTTGATTGTACGTGTTTGTATGTAGATACATTCAATCAGCTACTGTAAGACTACTTGGACCTTCTTAGCAGTCCTTTGTCCTTTTGACCTGTCAGCCATTTTGATATCTGCGTTTGTCTTGCCTGAACTTGTAATTAGCTGTGTGATGTCATCTACAGTTTGAACACACCAATATATTTTTATTTAAATTGGTAAACACTTATACACAGGACTAATAGACATGATTGTCAGAAGACACATTAAGGTCTGTTTACACGTTTAAATACTGTTTAAATACTGTTAAATAATGTTCACATGTAGTTCTCATTCAGGGCATTGTGTAAACTGTTTGTCCAGTAGCAAGACTAAGTGGTAGCTTGTAAGTAATAAACAGGTTTTATGAATGGAACAGCACGTATATATATAGAATTTACAAAACTGTCAAATAACTACAAAAAGTGTTCAGACCAAAAGGAAAAGTGAACAATTATATAGTTTTTATATGATAAAGATTCAACTATGCTATAAACCATTAAGCATAATGTGTCAGCTTGGACAAGCACCACATTTGCATAATATACAGAAATTCCTAAAACTGAAACCCACTGAATACTGATTTTTTTGTTCCCTCTCTGGTTGTCCCTCACAGCTGCATGCTGGGTGAACTGAAAACTGGGTCTATTTTGTTGGACTGCCGTTAACAAACTAAAAGCCGCCAGTGTTGCGATTGTAAGACTTCTAGTCTACTTTTCTGTCACAAATGTGGGCAAAAAACCCTGCCAATTTTTACAGGAAGAGGTCATGTGACTGACAACCTTTAAAAGTCATGATGTTGTGAATTTCAAATGCTTGCTCTCCCGTTACAGACCGGTGCACAGAAACGCGAAAATCCAATCAGACTGCAACCTGAAGAGCGTAAGAGATATCAGCAATCGGTGGGAGTGTCTGACACTGAGATTAGCCAGACGCTAAAACGCACAGCTGGAGGCAATGCTGGTCGAAACAATCTTATTTTCTTTCTGTATGACAGGCAGCATGTGATTATTACTGGGTGGGTCACCTGGCCTAGTTAATGCTAAGGGAAAACACTTATCACTAGCTTTAATAGTGTGTGTGTGTGTGTGTGTGTGTGTGTGTGTGTGTGTGTGTGTGTGTGTGTGTGTTTAAAACTGCTGACAGTGGCAAATTATTACACAAGGCTTAAAAACTTTTTTTTTTTTTTTTAGATGTGCATCCACCTATTGTACAGACAGACAGAGAGACAGAGAGACAGACAGACAGACAGACAGACAGACAGACAGATAGATAGATAGATAGATAGATAGTTGTGAACATACTTATACACTCACAATCACACTTCCTTTTGACTCAGGATACAATTCTCACACACACACACACACACACACCCTCTCTCTCACACTAGTATTTAGTTTCACTTCAGTGCAGAAGCAGATTTTCTGCAAGTGACACTTTTTTTTCCTTCTCTTCCTTATACCACTCGTCATTTTCGCTCTTTGCTCAAGTCCAAATCGACAGTTTGGCTTCATGCCACATCCATAAAGGACAAACACGCAGAGAGCTTAGTCTTTTTCAGCCCATTCAAGTGTTTGTATTTAATCTTTACACATCACAGGGCTAAAAGCTGTGAGGGGAAACGTTTCCTTACTCCATGTGTGTGAGCATTAGGTTGGTTAAATAATATTGGTTAAATGGTTTGTTTAACTGTAGCTGCTCTCATTGAACAGCGGTTTGACTGTCAATGAGCCTCATTCGGGATTTGGCCTGACTACAAGCACAACTAGGCTATTTAAAATGAGTTTCTTGAGAAGGCTAACAGCCAGCAATCTAACTAGCATTAGCCAGCATGTTTCACACACTGCCTGTGAGATGGTGTTACATTAGCAACAAGAAAACCTTTTGCTGCCTTTGAGTCAGCGAGCTAACCCACTTGCATAAACACATTCCTCTCACAGTTTTAGTCTTCCTCACAAACTTTACCTCTTGTACGGAAACAAGGAATGACAGTTATTGACGACACAACATCTTTTGACCTGACTATCGCAATATATTTCGTGTAAAGGATAATTGGCCCACACAGACATTAGCGGATTAGGAGTGCTGCTTATTCTCCTAAAGCTCACGTAATGAGACGAGACAGACAGAAGGAACGAGTTTAGTCAGGGGAAAGCTGGGTGTATTACACTCATGTGAGAGTGCGTGTCATCACCCTGCTGGTGCACAACACGACCGTGAAATTGCATTACAATTACATCACAGCATCCAGCTGTTAAACACCGTCATTATCCGAAAGTAGCGCTTTGGCCGCTGGTTTTCTAAAATAAACCATAATTTCACAGTGTATCTTCAGGCCATTTACTGAATTATGACATCAGAAACAAAAATAAAGAGAAAATACTGGGCCAGGACGACCAAGCACATATTACTGGCAGTTAGAAGTAGAGTAGACTTCTTGTTACGCACTACAAATAAGTATGATATAAAAAAAAGTCCTTCAAAAGTTGTTTGTTTATTGTTAGTTAGTGCCATGCCAGCAGTGGTATCTATTTCCATGGCAAGATCAAGGTGGGTACGATGAAATGTTAAAGCATTTTACACATTTTGATTATGGCAGAGATCAGCAGTTAGTCCTTCTGTTTAATTTTCTTAAATTAATTGAATATTAAATTAATGAATCTTTCAAAAGTTGCAAGAAGTTTGTTTTATTTAGACAGTACCAAGCCTGAAACACACCATTAATGAGATCATTTGCCTCATGTTTCTCAACTTTTTTTCAAGCCACATTACCAGAGGCAAAAGAAGAAACCACAATTTTAGCTAATCTGGTGAGAGTAGTTCACAAGCTCACAATAAAACGTTGTGATTATGTAGATGTTAACTTTAGCTATTGTTACTTATCTACTATATTTTGTTATTAAAATCAATTTACGCTCAAATGCAATGCTAGCACTATGTGGAGCTGGCAAAGCATAAGGTCACATGATCAGTTTTGATTTACTGATTGAAATTCGACTTACGAGTCATGACTTATATAACTGTTTGTGTCTAAGGTGTGAAGTTGGTAGTTTTGCTGAATAATTGATGCCCTAGTGACTATGCGTTTGAGAATCTTCAGAACTGTCTGAAGCTATTTATAATTAGTTCCTTAAGAACTTCATTCAAGATAGAAAGCTAAAGATTTCAACAGTTTGATTAGTAAGCTAGTTACGCTACATTTGAGGTGAGGATGCATTTTGTAATTCCCCACCTCAAACCGGTAAAAAAATACAAAGAAAATGTCCCGTCAACATGAAATTTCAACTTGTCAACTTGTTGACGTTCCAACTGCAAACAGTGTGGCATACATAGTAATTCTTTTTTTTAAGGTATAAGCCTTAGACCAGGTAATATATAGACATTGTACTTTGTTAAATCTACAATCTTGGCCAAACGAATCACTTTTTTGAGAATGTAATTATTAACATTATAGTTATGACTAACCTTAGCTACGTAGCGTGTTGCTAAAGCTACTTGTCTAATTGCTAAAGCTACTATCCTCAGCTGTCTTTCTTGCAATTTGCCTTTTGAAGTTTACTATGTATCACAGTTTTTACTGAAAAAGTACAGATACAGTAGCTTTTTATGGGCTTTACAATGAGCTAACAAAGGACACATTTTCTGGTGGCATCCTTAATGGCTGAGATTTGAACAACCTCCCATTCTCTTGTGCAGACCTGTAACCATTGCTGCTTAGAAGATGTAGTGGAAGGGAAATCTGAAGGCCATTCCAACTTGGGGTTTGAGTGCTTGTTTTATAGAGATCTGTAAGTGTGTATAAGCGCTTGGACCTGGCTTGACCTCATAAGTGTGCAGCCTTACGTTCACCCTATTTTTTATGGAGTGAAAGAGTAGTAATGCCAACCTAATGGGGGATAAACCTTAAGTTCAACTCGTGATCCACCTCAGCTTCACCTGCCTCAGCATCATTTTCTAAGACAGCTCGGACCTTCCTTGAATATCACAATCCTGGCCTGCTGCCAAACTTGCGCTATGGTTCGACCACAAACCAATCGACTGCACTTTAAAAAGCATCATGACCCACTAAAGTTGTAGGCAGAAAGCCCAGAGCAGCTGGACCTATCCAAAAAAAATTTATTGTTTGAAGTGAACCTTACATACTTTAGGTCTAAGAATAAAGGTAGTAATGCAAACTGATTAAAATTCTTTGACAATTGACATTACGCTGGCTTTCATATGATTGCGATGTTAAGCAAAATGAAATCAAATATTCACAAGCATCCATATTAATACTGTACATCCAGAAGCAACATGACATTGGCACATAACTAATTGAGGTGTCTCAGGGGTGGAGGAAAAAATGCTTGGCAGGACTAATGGGCAAAAAAATTTGAAAAAAGATGTACAAAGGTTACCAGCTTCCTTAAATGGTTCTACCTAGAACTGTCTCTAACAAGACAACGATTTTACACTGAACATTTAAGACTTCCTAGAAGAAGAAAAAAATACAACCTTGTCAATCACATCCACACTAGTCATTTGTGGCCCCTCTGTGAGCTTATGTTTCCAAATGAACAATGTTAGCGCTTTGCTCAGAATGTGTGTATACAGAACTACATGTTAGCCCTTACCCTTCCTTTAATCTGAAAAAAAGTTAATAATAATAATAATAATAATAATAATAATATTAATAATAATAATAATAATTAATTAAAAAAGAAAATATCCTAATGTCAGTGACAGATAACTATTTAATACTTTCAGATTCCCAGAAATAAATTCAAAGCACTTTTGCTAGCTAGCAAGCTAATAAAGATTCAAATGCAAGAATGGTATTTGTATAAAACTTAAACTCCAAAGATTAGGGTAGGCTATGGGCAGAACAATTATTTAAGTCAACATTTCTATTGCCTTCAATACTGGTGCACTGATTCACTATTCAATTCTTGTTATACAGTCACAGGTGTGTTCTTCAAGGATCTTAAAACAGCTTGAAAACTTGTCAACCAATCTGATTGTAGAACCAGAACTATTCTCGATTCCAGTGGTTTTACAGCACATACTGTTTTTTATATTTAAAAAAAAAAAAAAGGTTAGAAAGCGAGAAAGTAGCACTCTCATGGCAGTCCCCTATCGCCTTACCTGCATATACTATAAATCTGGTCGCTGAATATCTTTAAATCCTTTAGTCATCGATGACCGATAAAACCTTGTATGGCTTCAGAGATCCACTGGAGTGTACAAAACTATATTACAGCTGAATGTGAGCAGCAATGTAATGTAGCAGGCCTGCCTTCCTCCATGCCCTTTGCTCCCAGTGTAATCTGAGCCATTAGCAAAAAATCTCTGCACAGGCAAGGCATGCAAACGGCAACAGGCACTCTAACACACACACACACACACACACACACACACACACACACATCTCACATCCATCGCAGCTAATGAAGGCGGACAAGAAGGTCGTCATTTCCCTGCTTTCTCCTAATTAGGCCTGTTCACCATAATTCAGTTACAACTCAATAAAGCACATTAGGGCTGCAACTGGAGTCTATGGTGAAACTGTAACACTGAGGATGCACTACACTTTATAATAATCTCGTTGTGGCATATTTGCTTAATGTTTGCTGGCACTGTCGTCTTAATAGACGTGTGCCTTTTAGTTACAAAGTTATAGTTATAGCTTTTATTCGAACGCAATACTGTTACTGGGACGAGGCTGCCGGAATGTGTTCTCTCACAACAAGGCCAGCTGTCTCCAAAGGACCTGTATTTTTGACCGATCGGAAGACATTGTGAGGTAAATCTGAAAAGAGCCTGGCACATAGCCAAAAATACCACCAAATGTTTTAATAACATACATAATAAATAATCATAGTAATACTATCCATATATAAATGTGTCATATGTATTATGTGTATAAACATACATATACATTTATATATACACACACACACACACACACACACACACACACACACACAAACAGTATCTCACAAAAGTGAGTAGACCCCTCACATTTCAGCGACCACTTTAGTATATCTTCTCAAGGGACAATACTTAAGAAATGAAACTTGGATATATTTTAGAGTACGGTAGTCAACGTGCAGCTTGTATACCAGTACAGATTTACCGTCCTCCAATAATAATTAAATATACAGCCATTGTTGTAAAAATAGCTGGCAAAATTGAGTACACCCTACGTGATAACAGCTGTACGTCGCTTAACCATGTAAAGCCTCTGCTTGACAAGACCATACAAATGTGTGTATCTTGCAGGGCTGCAACAACTAATTGATTAAATCGATAATAATCGATAATTAAATTAGTTGTCAACGAATGCTGTTATCGATTAGTTGGGCTGCTCAAGTTACAGGTTAGCGTGACGGCAAGATAACACAGCAGCCATACAAGTCAAGTACAGGTCAACTGGCAGCAGAAAATGTGCATCCCAAGTCATCCAAGGCATGGGAGCAAAACTGTATAATCCACATTATCATGTGAAAATGGTATAGTTTAAATGAAGTGCTCTTGTGTAAACTGTTTATTTGCTAACTTCGGGACGGTCATAGATATATTCTGGCGTGACTCCCGAGCGTCAGGTTGCTCAATCACCTTGATTGCAACACAGTGATGATTCAATTAAAACGATGAGAACAAACACTAATATATCATTTTATTAATATACAAAATTAAATTGATCATATATTCTAAATGTTTAACACTTCACAACTGAACGAAATGGACATGGTTGTCATTAAAAACAATACAATTTTGATTTACACAAATTGATACTTGCATACTCAAATTTGTTTTTACAGAAAGAAATAACCCAGCATGGGTGAATTTGTTCAAAGGAGAAATCTCCCATTCACTCTTCAACAAGCAGCAACTATAAGCTTCGAAATGAAAGATAAACTAAATATGTGGCCTTTGCATTTTGTAAAGTAAATGTTTTTACATAAATACCTTGAATTAGAGTTTTATATAGTTATAAAAGGCAAAACATCTGATTTGATGCTTTTTGTACAATTCTCTCATAATGACCACTGAATGTTCAACAAGGCACCTGATGGTAAAGACTCTGAGGATTTCAAAATAAGAATGGTTGCTCTCCACAGAGATGGCCTAGTCTATAAAAAGGTCAGTAACACCCTGAAATTGAGTTACCGATCAGTGGCCAGGGTCATTTTCAAGACGGGTTCCACTCGGAACAGGACTCGCAAAGGTCGATTAAAGAAGTCGAGTTCTCGTGCTGTGCATCAGGTGCAGAAGATGCTTCAAAAAACAGACGCATGAGTGCTGCAGCATTGCTTTAAAGGTTGCAGAAGCGGACGGTCTGTTTGTCAGTGCTCAGACTTTATGCGAAACACTGCAACAAGTCGTTTTGCAGGTCATCCTCCCAGAAGGAAGCATCTTCTGAAGCCTGTTCAAGAGCATGAATTACCCTGGTCTAATGAGACTAGGATAAACTTGTTTGGCTCCAGCATGTGTGACGATGCCCTGGTAAGGAGTACAAAGAAAATTGTGTCTTGGACATTGTACATGGATTCCAACATGTACTGTAACAATCCTGAAGCAGAACATGATGGCCTCCCGTTACAAACTGGACCGAATAGCTGTTTTCCAACATAATAACGACCCCATGTGTCTAACATCCAGCAGCTCCGTGATGTCATTATGGAGGAGTGGAAGAAGATCCCATCAAGAACCTGTGCAGCTCTGGTGAATTCCATATCCAGGAGGATTAAGGCAGTGCAGGATAACAATGGTGCTCACACTAAATATTAACACTTTAGACACAGTTTTGACATGTTCACGTAGGGTGTACTAACTTTTGATGCCAGCTCTTTTGGCTGTATGTTGAGTTATTCTCAGAGGACAGTATATCTATAAAAGCTGCCCATTGAATACTCTAAAATATATCATATATAACATATATATAAGTTTTATTTCTATATTATTGTTTCTTAAGAAGATACACATTAAATAGTTGCTGAAATGTGAGGGTGTAAAAGTGTACTCACTTTTGTGAAATACTGTAAATATTACAGAAACTTACCTTTAATTAATGCACCTCGGATCATATGGTTTCCATAAACAATCCAAATGTCAAAAATCTCCAAAACCCGCTGAACCATGACCACTGAAGCAGCGTGAAGTTGGTTTACAGATTCTAATGCGGTGAGGGCAAAGTTTAAATGGCTAAGAGAACATCGAAGGTTCGAAGGTCAGCGTCTTCGAGAACGAAGTCGTGATTTTACAGCACTGTGTTTGCATGAACTGACAGGTTCCTGCCCATGTGAACGGTCATGTGATCGGGAAAGCCCTGAAAGGATTTGCCGTGTTAAGTTTTTCACGTGCATAATAGGACAAAGCCTGTGAACGTTACCGGCTTTCGAGGGGCTAAACTTGCTCGTTATCGTTACTGGAGAAAACAAGCGCAACACCCAATGTGTCCCGTTTACATTCATAGGCTGAGAGTAGAAAGAGACGTTGCTCTTGAAATAAGATCTGCCCCAGTCAAAAGAAGGGTAGGAATGATTTCAGAAGCTTAGAATTCTGTTTAAAGAGTTCAAGAAAAGTGAAAGCCAGCAAACAAAAAACCTTAAAGCAAAAGTTTTGTATAAAAAACTCACTTTGATAACATGGTGAAGCACAGAAGGTTGAAAGGTTAACCAGTTATCGTGCTCTCAGCAAGTACTTACCAGTTCCTACACTGGAATGACTGAGAAAAGACTTCATACAGAGAGAGAGAGAGAGAAAACGAGAGAGAACCCCGGCTCTACACAAGACCCACAAAGGCCTCACAGCTGACTGCAGTCAGCACATTCCATTGTGCAACAACAACCGGCAACACAACCTGCTCTCTATCGACCTCGCCAATGTGACTAAGCATTTCAGCAACATGAAGGCCCCGAACACGCACGAAAAATAACAGCGTCCTCTGTAGTTTTTTTCCTTCTACCTACACATTTAAAATGTATTATTTTTTATTTCATTACATTTTGATATTAATTCTATCACACTGCGCACTTTTTTTGACAATCGCTCACAGGTTTCTATGTGCATTCACAAACATGGCTAGGATTTTCAAACATTTGGGCAAACTTAAAATGTAAAAATAGGATAAATGAAGCGAAAACATAACTTATTTCGACAAACATTCTGCAGCAAGTGTAACACACACTCTTTATTAAAATGATTTCCATTTTTTTTTAAACTACTTAAGAACAGAAAAAAATACTGCGCAGCGAATGCAAATATAATGCATGTGCTATAACCGGTTATGTATGAAATGAGACTATTATGAGACTATTGTTAATAGAGAAATAATCAACAATGTGGTGTGGCCAATTCCAAATAGATTTACGCCTCTTCTACCACAGGAATTTGCCGACGATAACAATTTCATTATAAATGACAAGTCATATGTTTTATAAGCTAAAAGATATGTGTACTGTTGTGGAATACCTGTGAATCAAGGTTCTTTAAGTTAGTAAGGGGGGAAAAACTGTACCTAAAGTAACCCTTGGCCTGAAATCTTCACCCTGTCAGCAAAAACACCTTTACTGTAACAAAGCCCTGACACTGGAGACTCTTTCCATAAGTGGAAAATGAGCATCAAATCACTTCACCAAATCAACAATTACGCAATTTTGAAAATCTGTGTGGGTAAAAAGTATGCAGAGAACACAACATATTAGTAAGAGTATCAATATAAACCTGATTCACCCTGAGGGTCACATTACTGTTAAAAATTCTGTTACAGGAAATTAACCAAGACCTCTTGACCAATCAGATTTAGGAATTAAACTGTGATGTTTTATTACCCACAATTCTGAACACATTATTAAGCACAAATTAAAAGTACATATGGGATGCAAAGTGAACCCAGCCATTCTTTTCTTTGTATTACAAATGCCAGACTAGGGTATTCTTTTGTTTTCTATACGACGTTAATATACTAAACAACAACCGCTGGTATTTATGTAGTGTAGCGAGATCGTTCGAACCTTTAAATTCTGTGACAGAAAAGTTTTAAATAAGAAGTTGATAATTGTCCATCTAATTCATATGTCTATTACAAAACAATGGACACCTGCCCCTAAAATGCTGAATCAATGAAACAGAGTAATGTCCAAGTTAAACACTAAAGCTACAGCCCAGCTGTCACACACACATGTGGCCTAGTTCTTTCTCTATCGCTGGTTGAAACCAATCAGAAAGCAGAACATATCTAGAAAATAAAGGCAATAATTCCTCTAATCAACAATCCAAGATCTTGATAATTTTTCAACATGACATCTGCCTATTTAATTGTAGGGGAGAAATTTAGATTAATCCAAGGTGAGAAAAACAGTACAAGACTTCAGTACTAAGAACAAGTGGCACACGGCTCGAGAAGGCTTCAGGAGTTAAACCGAGGGGGCAACAAGGGGTCAGAGGTAAGACCAAGGATCACGGGAACTTGGGCGCTAAACCAAAGGAAACCAAGCTTCCCTATATTAAAAGGCATGAGAATCAGTCTAAGGGTTACAAAGCTTTAGGGGTGAGACCATGAAAAACCAGGATTCAGTAGAATGACTGAGAAACGTGAAGATTCAGTGGCAAGACTAAAGACCACAACACTTTAGGCATGAAACCCAGGACCACAGCGCATTAGGAGTGAAACCACTGAAAACCAGGCTTTAGTAGAAAGACTAAAAAACAAGAAGATTCAGTGGCTAGACCATGGATCGCAAGGTTTAGAGGAGAGACAAAAGACCACAGGTCTTCAGGAGAGAAATCAAGGGCCATGAGTTTTCAAGTGGTCACTGTCCACCCAAGCTTGAGGAATGATACCAAGGACCTTGCACCTTTAAGAGCAAAACCAAGAACCTCGCAGCTTGCAAAGCGAGACCAAGGTTTCAGGAACAAGTACAAGGACCATGAACCTTCAAAAG